>NC_081784.1:26636545-26760194 GCF_963082965.1 Carassius carassius
AGAATGGAGAAAAAAACCTTGGGAGAAACCAGGCTCAGTTGGGGGGCCAGTTCTCCTCTGACCAGATGAAACCAGTAGTTCAATTCCAGGCTGCAGCAATAGCAATAGCATCCCTCACCCAATGTGAAATTGTTTGCCTAGTGGCAGCTGCCCCCTGGTTGCGGCCCCCATGGCATATGAAAAGCTGCTCCGACTTACGCCACTGGCTAGTGCGGTGGACGCAAATCTGAAGAGCACATACTGGACACAGTAAGTGAAGTCTCTAGTGGGGGGCCTCAACCGCTTAGCCCCACAAATGAAGCGGGTGACTAGAGGGTGCTTTCCCACAGAAACCCCATCAATCAAAACATAGCAAGCCAAAATAGTGGCCACATAGGTTCTGAGAGTACTAGGGCATGTACCTGAGGGCATAAAGAAGGAAAGCTCGATCCCTCTCCTTGATGCCTGTGAGGTTCAGCCACAGACGTCTCTCTGTGGAGACCATAGCAGCCACAGAACAGCCAATGGCACGGGCCGTCTGCTTAGTCGCATGGAGAGACAAATCTGTGGCCCGGCGAAGTTCTAAAAACGCCTCTTTGTCGATAGACCCGCCTGTGCACAAGTCTTTTAGCAGGACAGCCTGGTATGCCTGCAGAACCATCATGGTGTGCAGGGCAGCACCAGTCTGACCCGCAGCCTGAAAAGCTTTCCCCACCAGCGAAGATGTCATTCTGCACGGCATGGTGGGGAGTGTAGGCTTTTAAACCCTCTGGATTCTAAGGGTATTTTTGGGGCCTGGAGAAGTTTTGTCATGCCCTGACATTTGTGCTTTTTTCAGTTACTTATAAATATCTAAATGGGTAAAGTCTAATCTCACTGTAATCAGCACAAACTGGGCTATAATAATATGTGAAATGCATGTATGTACATGATTGTATTTTTGAGGAAAAAAATGTTATGCATGGTTAGTGAAAAACTAAAAATTTTAAAACACTTGAATAAGGCCATAAAACACGATGAGGTCCCAGGGGAGAGATAGCCCGCAAGCATCTCTTCCACCAGGGGCATCATCATGTAACCCCGTGCCTTTGCATTTGGAAGGAAGAAATTCAGGTTCAAGTAATCATTTTAATGTCATGGTCTTGTATCTGGTTTAAGTTTTTTTTTGTTTGTTTGTTTTTTAGTAAACTGCACTTGGGTTTTCATCTTTAGTTTTTCATTATGTAACAGGGAAAACAACTGTCAACTCCTGCCCACTTGCTTCTCAAAACTAGCCCAATCTCGTTTCCAGGAGGTTCCCCGATAGAAATTGCATCCCGGGGTTAAAATATATGTTTTTTGGCAAGGTGGCCTTCGTAAAATTCGCATTTTAGGGCCTAAACATCACGTTATTGGTATTGGGGTTGCTTCGACTCATGGACATGAAAAACAACAGCAGACTTGGTAACACTAGTTTTAAAATCCGGGCGATCCTTTGTCGATTCTGAAAATGATTTTGTGTAGCTTGTCGGTGGACTATGGCTCTGTGTAGTAAATGCTGCTCCACCTGAACCAGTGTTGCCAAGTCCGTGGTTGTTTTTCATGTCTGCGGGTCGAAGCGACCCCAATACCAATAACGTGATGTTTAGGCCCTAAAATGCGAATTTTACCAAGGCAACCCTGCCAAAAAACTTATATTTTAACCCCGGGACGCAATTTTTATCGGGGAACCTCCTGGAAACGCGATTGGGCTAGTTTTGAGAAGCAAGTGGACAGGCTTTGTTTTGAAAACCTGACAACCCTGACCTGAACGCACGTGCTGGAGATGTACTTCCAATCACAGGAGCGCCTTTACTGACGAGATGCGCATAAAAATCGCATTAGATTTTTTGCACAGCCCTAATATTTGTAACAACTTTCATGTTAGTACACCTTACGTCAAAATCCAGATACTTTGTAAATTATGAAACAAATAAGCAGAATGGAGAATGAGATTTCACAGCTTTAGTGGATGGGAAGATCATAAATGCAGAGTTAAATGCAGAGCACGAATTCTGAGTATGGATCACCATACTTGGCTGAATGTCACGTCACTTTAAGATCATCAATGAATAATGTCATATGTTTAATCTAAAAATCATATGACTACACAGTCACAAAGCTGCATGGGGACATGAAGGCTGAGGATCCAAGTGCAGTAGTTTATTAAGGGTAATCCACAAACGTACTCGAAGTAAAAGGCAAAGGTCATAACATAATGAGACAATCCAAAAACAACAACAAAGCAATAAACAAAGCAAAAACCATGCTGAAGTTATAAAAAAAAAAAGATACATGGAACGAGTACACAAGGGCTAAGAGATGCAGCATGACAAATGGCATGACTTCACACCAAGCTTATACAGGCAGAGGTAATGAGCAATAGATGAAAAAAATCAAGCATGATGATTCCTGGCAATGGGTTATGATAAATGCAGTCCAGGATGGAATGCCCTCTGGTGGCTATCAAGGGCACTCCAGCTGGTGATAGTGACACACACACCCCAAAAATTTCATATGACTTCATAATACTTTACTGCTTCAGCTACTTAAAATAAGCAATAAACAAAGCAAAAACCATGCTGAAGTTATAAAAAAAAAAGGTACATGGAACGAGTACACAAGGGCTAAGAGATGCAGCATGACAAATGGCATGACTTCACACCAAGCTTATACAGGCAGAGGTAATGAGCAATAGATGAAAAAAATCAAGCATGATGATTCCTGGCAATGGGTTATGATAAATGCAGTCCAGGATGGAATGCCCTCTGGTGGCTATCAATGGCACTCCAGCTGGTGATAGTGACACACACACCCCAAAAATTTCATATGACTTCATAATACTTTACTGCTTCAGCTACTTCTATGGTTAACAGCTGTGGTCACTACTGTATGCTATTGTAGTGTACTGATGTTGTATGGAAAGAGATTTGTTCTATGCAAAATAATAACAGCATTTGGGTTTGGCACAACATTAGATTAAGTAAAACAAATTATTTTTGAGTATGTTTGAAGATTTTTTATTTATATATATATTTTTAGTGGTGGTTGAAATCTAAGATTTCATTCAGGACTGGACAACCCACTATGATATTGAATGTCCTCATAGGGTCCATCCATTCACTACAGAATTCCCATAAATTCCTTTACACATGAGCAGCAACAGTCGTGCATTTGCACTAGTATCTTTTACTTTGAGGATTTCCTCCTTGACTCCTGTTGACTGGTACATTTTGGCGCTCATGTCTATGATGGATGTGGAGAAGGTAAATTGGAAACTCCAAAGGGAGAGAATAGAAGATATGCAGAAAGACCTGAAACTACAACATATGTTCAGAAAATGTTCATAATGTTTTTTTAACCTTGTCTTATTACAGATTACATAACATATTTCCACTTATAGAACATAGGCAGAGTTTTGGGGGTGCTAGGGGCTAGTTCACATATCAGACAAAATTGCATTGCAGCAAATTCTTTAAATTTTAAGGTATTTGGAACAAAGCAACATAAAAATCTGAAAATATAATCAGCTATAAAATTATAGTTTTACATACAGTATATGTCATTATAATTTGTGTTTTATTTTTTAATTATACAGAATTATAAAATAAAATGCAAATCATATTCCTGCCTGTATTAGGCTTTTCCTTATTTATTTTAGACATCCATCAATGATGGTGGTGAAAAAATGACTCGCCATCTCCTCACTGGATGTGCCTTTGGAGAGAAATGCATGGGTTACATAATGAAAGAATTTTTTTTTTCAGTTTTACTTATTCCTGTGACTATGAACGTTTTTACAATATATATATATATATATATATATATATATATATATATGTATTTATTTTTATCTTGTGAGGCAATTCGCTGAGTTTAGGTTTATCATTGTGAAGCGCTCCTGTTCAAGCCCGAGACGCCGTTTGTTTTCTTTATTTTATAAAAGCACAATATTTTGTTGAAAGCTAGACCCTTTATAATTTAGAATGATATAGTACCTTTTTCAGCAAAATGGATATGCGTCTAACAGCACATATTCATCTAGGTTAAACATTTAAACAAACATTGTGATATGCTTGAACAGTTTTATATATAGATGCTATTTTAAGCAAGTCGTGCTTATATATATATATATATATATGTATATAAAATATGGGGGTGGCAGGGGGGCTATATTTGAGGCCCATGCAGGGCTCTTATGCACTTCATCCAATACTGTTTTGTTCACTGTTTTTTTCATCTGTGAGCATGCTCTTGATATAGCCTATGTATTTTACCATTTTGTTTTGAGTTTAAAATGTGTGACTCATTCGTTCTGCTCTCACTGATCATTTGGCTCCCCATAAAAAAAAAAAAAAAATATATATATATATATATATATATATGTATATACGGAGAATCTTGTGGGCACCCTGGACATCCACGCAATTTGGAAAAAGAGGCAGCTTTTCTGCATTTATTATGATTTTTTTTAATTAATAAAAATAACAATTCTTTGTACTAATTATCATATATATATATATATATATATATATATATATATATATACATATATATATAATATTATTATTATTATTATTATTATAAAAAAAATATGAAGTCATTTTGACTTTTTAATCTAACTAAATAAACAGACCAATAAAATAATCAGTCTTATGGAAAGTAACAAAAACAATCGGACAGAAAATATATTATTATTAAATACCAATATATTATTTTTATACAGTTCTATGCAACAGAATCAGATATAACCTTTTTTTCTTTTTTTTTTCTTTTTTTAATTATCCAATAATGTATAGTTCTACCATTTTATGCAGCCTAAGAGTCATACAAAGCTATTTTTATCAGAGCATGTGAGCAGAGCATAGCGTCATAAGAGGGTAGCATCATTTTATCATTTTACCTAGCTTTACTACACCATGCTACAGCACAAAGTATTGTAATTGCAAAAAGGAACGCAAATACAAAAATAGAAATTTCCTGTCGTCACACCGTGCAGGGATGACGGCAAGAGGGAGAGTGAAATTTTGGCACTGAACACTTCAGGGCGGTATATCGCACCATATATTTTCAGCTGTTTTACTGTTTTGAAATTTCGGGGCATCCCTAATATATTGATAAATATAAATTATATATATATATAAATAATTACAAACAAAAATAATTATAAATTCTCCTAAATATTCACACTAATATCACAGTCAGCTCCTCTCTGGCATATAATGCTTTTCTATATATACATACAGTACAGACCAAAAGTTTGGACAACACCTTCTCATTCAAAGAGTTTTCTTTATTTTCATAACTATGAAAATTGTAGAGTCACACTGAAGGCATCAAGGGCTATTTGACCAAGAAGGAGAGTGATGGGGTGCTGCGCCAGATGACCTGGCCTCCACAGTCACCGGACCTGAACCCAATCGAGATGGTTTAGGGGTGAGCTGGACCGCAGAGAGAAGGTAAAAGGGTCAACAAGTGCTAAGCATCTCTCAGGGAACTCCTTCAAGACTGTTGGAAGACCATTTCAGGTGACTACCCCTTGAAGCTCATCAAGAGAATGCCAAGAGTGTGCAAAGCAGTAATCAAAGCAAAAGGTGGCTACTTTGAAGAACCTAGAATATGACATATTTTCAGTTGTTTCACACGTTTTTGTTATGTATATAATTCCATATATAATTTCACATGTGTTAATTCATAGTTTTGATGCCTTCAGTGTGAATCTACAATTTTCATAGTCATGAAAATAAAGAAAACTCTTTGAATGAGAAGGTGTGTCCAAACTTTTGGTATGCACTGTATATATAGCTGAAATTATTAAAATAATCCCATGCAAAGGTTTGTGAACCCTTGGTTCTTAATACTGTGTCTGGTTACCTGGATTATCCATGATTGTTCATGAGTCCCTTGTTTGTTCTGAACAGATAAAATGAGCATTGTTCTTCAGAAATATCCTCCATGTCCTGCAGATTCTTCAGTTTCCAGCATCTTTTGCATATTTGAACCCTTTCCAGCAATGACTCTATGATTTTGAGAATATTGAACAACCATCACAGATCCATAATATAATATAATTCAGGTCACACACAGTACAAAGAACCAAGGGTTCACGAACTTTTGAATGGGGTTATTTTAATAATTTCAGCAATTTTTTATTATTATTATTTTTGTCTTGTTGACTAATGTAAACATATTTGATGTAAAATACATTACTCAGAACAGTACTAAATAATACAAAACAATAAAAAAATAACATGCATTTTGTATGATCTCTGCTGTAATTTTGTTAAAATTACTCACATTTTCACAGATTCTGAAAGGGGTTCACAAACTTTCAAGTGGCACTATATATATATATATATATATATATATATATATATATATATATATATATATATATATATATATATATATATATATATATACGCTGTCAAACTGAACCCAGCTCTCAGAGAACTACTAGAGCACAAATCTATAATATTTTATATGGGACTTCAAAATGCAGCACAACAGTGACCATTCAATATTTCAGCAGCTTTAGTTCTTGAAGGCTTTTACTATTGGGCATAAAAAATTAATTAATTATTTAATTGATTAAAAACAGGAACAGTAAATCTACATTACATGTAGATTTAAAAACTAAACTAAATCTAAAAAATATAACTAAATAATAATATTATTATGATTATTATTATTATTAACAACAATAATAATAATAATAATAATAATAATAATAATAATAATAATAAAATGGCTATTATTATTAATAATGTCATTCACAATGCTTTAGAAGTGATTGATGTTTGGCTCTTTTGTTATGGTTTTTATTTCCAAGATAAGAGCAACCTCTCTGATTGATGGGTATGTGGTTTATCAGTAGTGCTGAAATTGAACAATTAACTATATAATAAATTTAGTTGAAATTGACTTCTACAGAAACGTCTCGGTTATGTATGTAACCCTCGTTCCCTGAAGGAGGGAACAGAGATGCTACGTCAGAAAGAGACTGACGAATGGGATCTCAAGAGCCCAATCACCTTCAAGTGGTTACAAAACGAGCCAATGGTACGCCGAGTACCACATAACCGAGACATTCCCTTTCAGTCGGTCACGTTCTACATTATGTCAGAAAGAGACTGACGAATGGGGTCCCTTACAAAACGCCACATGGCTGTCTTCCACAGACCCGTGTGAGTGATAGCACCCTGTCGTGTGGCCAGCAGGAGTGAGGGCCTATAGCTTACACAGAATGCACTGGGTAGCATATGGCTGCCTGCTCGTAGGAGGAATTACAGACGGCAGGTATCCACCAAGGTGGTGATACACATGAACTCTGAGGTTCAACGACAGAGCTGGCAAGGGGCTTGCCAAGGGAAAGTCACATGCTGCGAAGAGACTCACTGTAAACATACAGACGTGGGATTGCCCGGAAGGGGAATCACAACACATCGAGGCACCTAGTCCCACACAGGGCTGACCGAAGGGGCATGTACGCAAGTGCTGGACATCAACAGTGCTGGAGGAACCCAGGGTTCTGATTGAGGAACTCACGTGAGGGGAATAGCGCACGCATCCAGTCTACAGAGTGGAATGGCGCAGCAAGCGGATTGACACCGAGCAGGTCCTTATTGGCCTGAAGGGGCGAGTACCCAGGAGGACACGGGCTCTACACGGAGATTATAAAATCTCGCAAATGTGTTAGGTGTCGCCCAGCCTGCAGCTCAACAGATGTCTGTTAGCGAGGCACCATGCGTCAGCGCCCATCAAGGGCAGTGAAGAAGGAGGAAGTACCAGAACGGTTTCGGGTAGTTAAAGGTGCCTTCCATGAACTGGTCACTTTCTGGTGCACTTCAGGGAAGAAAGGAACCAGAGGGGGGTGCTAGCGGTCAGCATGAGCAGCTCCCAGGAACCAATCATCCAGCCTCAAGTGCTCGGGACAGAGTGGAGAACTCCACTCAAGCCCGATGCTCTCCACTGCCCGGGAAAGCACGGCCGTCAGCTCGGGATCGGACTCGGGCAACACTTGCACTCCCGAAGGAGGCAACGCAGCCGAATCATCATCTCCCAAGGACTCAAGCCCGCCTTGTGATATGGCGATAGATATACGGTCCTCTTCCTGAGCCCCGAATGAGATGTCAGGAGCCTGATAGGGTCCAGCAAACTCATCTGGAAACTCAACCGGCAGTGGCGTTTGTGAGGGGAGTGTGGCCCAAGGAGGTTGGCTCATCGGGGAAGCCCACACGGTAACCCTCATATCACCCTGGCCACCAGCCAAAGTAGCCCTCTTACAAGAAAAGGAGCTAGAACAGGGTATGGCAGAGGGGACTGTATACCTCTTAAGGTAATCAAGTCTCGATCTTAACACCGAGATGGTCATGTCCACGCAATGAGAACATGAGTCATCCACAAACGCAGTCTCAGCGTGCTGAAAGCCCAGACACGTGACACAGCGATCGTGGCCGCCATGGAGAGTAATATATCGACCGCACCCAGGAGCACACGAGCGAAATTACATATTTAAAAAGACGCAAACTCAGCCCGTTCTCTTTTTGTCTCAGAGGAAATAGCTCTTTTAGGTGCTGAAGCACTCAGGGGAACGCGGGAGCTGACGCAGGAAACCTAGATGAACCACTGAATCGTGCGGTCACACTTACACCAGTTGATTCGTCTTTTACCGCTGCAGTGAAAGCAGCAAGCGAAGTGCTCGGCTCCGAAGCGAAAGATTGAATGCGAGTTGCTGGCGCTGCTCCTTATATACCCGCTCTGAGGGGCGGAGCTCGCGATGCAAATTCCGCAGACCAAGGTACTCGGTGTACCATTGACTGGTTTTGTAACCACTCGAAGATGATTGGGCTCTCAGGCGAGATCCCATTAGTCAGTCTCTTTCTGACGTAACGTAGAACATGACCGACTGAAAGGGAACATGTGGTTTCTAAAAAATCCTATATCATTGATTAACAACCTCAGAGCTCAAGGTAGATCAGTTTTGAAAGATTTATACATTGTTGTTATTATTGTTTATACTTTAAAATCAGTTTCCCTATATATGAAAAATGAAATCTGATTTTTATTCTCAGAAGACCACTGTTGCATTCTATAGGTCCCTACAATCTGTAACATCTTGGGTACTTTACATTTAGTGTAGCTCAGGAAAGGAAATCTATTCATACATACAGCAATACAGAGTGAAATAATATATGCACTGTTGTTTTAACTTTTCTTTTTTTGGAATGTATCAGTAAATAAATAGTGAGAAATTTTCTGCATTTTCAGATCACCAGTAAATTGTCTTTCTAGACTGGATGACTTATGACAAACTTTAGAATACATTATTTTGAAATGACACAATCATGGAAACATGTTCTCAAGGTGTTTGGAGCTGCAGACAGTTTCCCCCACCTCTTTCTCATACCCAAACTGATCAAGCCTTAACGTCTGCAGCTTTAGCATTCTGGAACTGAGGATCTGTGCTCTGTTAACAGAGGTTGACACCACTGCAAGAGGCTCATTATGTACACAATGAACCGTGGTGTCAATTCCATCCTTGAACTCTGCAGCAAAGTCAGGAGGAACTTGGTTTGACTCCAGTTAATTGCACTCAGAAACCTGTTGCTTCTCATCATATTGTTGCTGATCCACACAATAGAAAAACAGCAGAAATTAGCACACATCTGTCATTTTTTTTCTTTTTTTATGCAATTTCTGTTGTCTTGTTCAAACCAAGGCAATTATAGATGAGAAATCTGTTTTCTGTGTCTAAGAAAAACAGCATGGTTTCACTGCCAAGCTGGCCCTGTCTTAATAATAATAATAATAATAAATTATTAAATGTAAATGATTGAATGTAATAATAATAATACTAATCAGCATATTTTACACATACTTTTGTTCAGTATTGTGACATTTCCAACTGAAACAGAATATGCTTTATTGTGAAATAAAAGCAATTATCTGTACAAACGGGCATTGGTGGCCTGTTTTGCCCCTTTTTACAAGATGTAAAATAGGTCTCTGATGTCCCAAGAGTAAGTATGTGAAGTTTTAGCTTAAAATCCACTCACTAAGAGAGTTTTTTTTTATAGCTTTTAGAAATTACCACCTTTAGGGTATGAACCATAGAACCGTAGTGTATGTGATGTCATATTTTTTTCTGCTGTAAAGTTGGCCCTTTTAACATGGGGGGTCTATGGGATTGACTCCCTTTTCGAGCAAGTCTCTACCAGCCAGTCGATGAATTGCCATTTAAGTCACTTCCGTGTTGGTTTCAAGAGAGAGACCGGAGGGTTGTCTCTTGTTATGAGACAAAACGCTGTGTTTTTGTGTTTGTCCCTTTAAATGCAAATGAGCTGGTGCCTCCAGCCTCCCTTTTCAGAAGAGGGAGGAGCTTTAAGATCTCATGCTCCAGCAAACCAATGCTGGCCTTTGTAAATAAACATTTCACTATTAGTACAAGCCTCTTATCTTTACTCCATTTAAAAGTCAGTCATCTGATTGTACTGTGCATAATACGTAAATGCGTGTTTATGAATTACACAGACAGGGAGCACGGTGTGATAAAAATAATGCCATAGCTTGTCTCATGGTACCTTTGTGTGCTATCACAAACTTTATAAGTCCCACTTGTGATTACGAACTTGATTAATTCAAGTGGTCGTATTCACACAGCATTCATATGCATTTTTTAACTACCACATTCCTATTTCCAATCATTCTGGTAGCACGTGAAGGCAGCATCAGTGAAAACAGACAATGGTAGCGTTAGCTTTAGCTAACTGATCCCTCTTTCAGACGCCAACTTTGCTCAACTCAAGCACTGAACTGACCCTGATTTGTGAGGCAGTCTGGCATAAAATGATTGGCACAAACATATACGACTTTTCTGGGGGCTTTTTTGTTGTTGTTGTTTTTTTTTTTTGGGGGGGGGGGGGGGGGTAACCACTGTGTCCTCAGCTACAACTAGTGTGAACAAAATGTGTACTGTGTAGAATTTAGGGCTGTCAGAATTAATGCAATAATAACGCATTGACATAATCTCAAAGGCATAATAATAATAATAATAATAATAATAATAATAATAATAGTAATAATAATAATAATAATTAAAAGCAATGACATTGTTTCTTAATGCCCTTTTCATTTTTTTTAAAGCAGTATTTGAATTTACTGAATGGCATTATTTGTCCTGGAGATGACAGTGAATCATCAGTTTATTTGTTCATTAATTGTATTTTTTGAAGTCTTGGTTTCACTTGAACCAGTGCCTGAAAGAATATAAATTATTAAGAATATCAATTATTAGCAACTATTATTAAGAGGCATTAACACTATTAGGGCCAGATTTGCTTAGCTGGTAGTGGATATTTCTGTGGGTGATTTACTGACAATCCACAAATTAAAGAACACAGATGCAGCCAGATGATAACGATCAATCGAATTTACCAAGAGTAAGAAAAGAAATTTACCATTTACCAAATTAATATCTGCATTAAGACATACATTTTTGGGGGGGCGTTAAATGAGGGTCAAATACCAGTAATTTGATGTGGATATAACTGAAACATCAAATTTCAAATACAGGGAATTGTGGGAATGTCAATTTACAGTTAGTCACCGTATATAGTAGGGGAATTTACCGTTAGCCATTTAAAAGGTTTTTACTGTAGCATTTTTACAGTCTTTTACCATTAAATTCACAGTCATTTTTATTCAAGCAATTCATAATTTCACAATCATCATCTAAATAAAATAAATACAATTTGATCCCTATTGAAAAAAAAATATATGTATATATATATACACTGCTAAACTAACTAGCTATTATTCACGTCACTATGGAATCTGCAAATAACCTAAGTGAGGACATTTACTGGGCCGCTGGGCCAATAATATTATTATTTAATATAAACACTGCTTGTTTGTAATAAAGTGTCTACAACTAAGTTGATTTGCTGTGAGTGCTGTCATGATGTGTTGGCTTACATTAAACATTACATTTGTTGGTTTTGTGCACAGGCCGATTGTGTGATAATGCATTTGTAATGAGGATTTTCATTTGACTTCAATTTAGCTATGTTTTATATAGGGGATATCAGTCACTCTCACTGCAATGCGATGTGTGACTCTAGGGCAATGTATCGCACACCAGACGTGTCGCATTCAGTTCGAGATGGCAGTCCAAAACCTTAATCTACTCTCCGCACAGTCAAACATTCACTTCAAGAATGAGCAAGTGGTGTAAATGAGTTTGAATTTCTGTGATAAAAAGCAAATCAAAACAAAACAAAACTGGGCAAACAGAATGAGAAAGTGCAGTCTAGTGTAGTCAAAGCACAGAGGCTTGAAATGCCACCAGTGCACGTGTAGAAAACAATGTGTTTGAATATAAAAAAGACATGGTGTGGCACAGCACTGCACTTCTCGTCCACTATGTGACCACATTAAGGCTGAAATAACCTCTTGTTTCAAAGGTGGAATTGTCAAAGATGACTTTTAAAATGAGACTCGCTGCTGCTTTTCTGCTGTATTGTCTGCAAATCTGTGTCAGTTATGGAGGGACTGGGTGAGGGGATCCACAGCAGCTTTGGTGCCTACACTCTGTGGTAATGAACTGTAATTATTGTTCTGCATTCTCATTGGTTTCTTCACATGTGGGTGATTCAATATGCATGAAAAGCTGTCCGCAACGTTTTTCTTACGAAATAGAAGAAGTCACTGCTTGCTACTGATATTAATAATAATAATAATTATAATTCCTTACATTTATATAGCGCTTTTCTAAGCACTCAATGCGCTTTACATTGTCAGGGTATCTCCTCATCCACCACCAGTTTATTAACATCCCACATAGCAAACGGACTTGGCCCAAATGTGGCCTCAAGCTGGTACTGCTGGCCTCCTGTTGGCAATGGCATGTACCCTTTCAGCCAGAGCTGGGCCATGTGTGGCAATGACGGCATGGCGGGGATCCAGCAAACAATATGAGGGCCGATTGTTGGTGGGAGGAGTGTGGCAGTCCAGTGATATGTGGCCGAAATCAGGCTAAGATCGGGCAGCATATTATGCAACCCATGATAAACAAGATAAATACAATATTGCATGATAATGATTAAATGATCACAGACATTTTAATGAAGTGTAGTATTGTTAAAATGTAGTCTTTGAAATGGCAAGTCAAAACAGAATGAAACATTATAATTTCAAAATTCAGCACATCATTCAAGTGCATTAAACTGCACTTAGTTATAATTTTATTAAATGTTATATTATTATTCATGGTACAAATAATCTTAGAATCCTTACATGAAAAGAGAGAGAGAGAGAGAGAGAGAGAGAGAGCGACTTCATTTGACCATTATCATGAAATATTTATTTGGTTTACCATGGGGCACATAATTTTTATTAGAATGCTGTCATGCACAAGTATTAAATAAAATGATCATGAAAGTATTTTATTTTTATTTAAATCCTGTATCCATGTGTTGCTTGGTGTGAGGAACAGATCCTAATTCAAATTAGGAATCCTAATTCGCATTCGGCGATATGTATCTCCATCCTCTGTAGATATAGTAACAATTAAAAAAGTGTGCTGTTAAGAAGTTTTACAACAAGTTTTATGAGAGCGATATCAAACGCTCAATGGCTCTCGCCGGTTTCCTCATAGATTGGGACATGCCATGTTTCCGGTGATGCGTGTTTTGAATGAGAAACGTGTGCCGTGACGGAGTGGATCGGGATAGTATTTTCAGTGTTTAACAAATTAAATTATCCCCTGCTCCTCACGATTCTATTATACTGCCTGAGAGAACTGTAACTGAAATGCATCGTCATTTGGATTGTGGTACTGCTCTTTGAAACATCTGCAATAATAATAATAAAATAAAAATAATTTACATTTACTTCGTTACATTTACTTGAGTAATTTTTTGGGGTAACTAATACTTTTCGGAGTATATTTAAAGATGGGTACTTTATACTCTTACTTGAGTAAATTTTTGTTTGAGAAAACGTGGCTATGGAACTGCACTGAATTGAAAGCAAATCTGCAAAGGCTATTATTTGCTTGCGATGGAGATCCTTATTAGATGAACACCGCTTGTGCTGTCTACAGGTAATAACTTGGGCTACATTCGATTACAGTACACGATACCACTGTGACATTAGTTTGTTGTACGTGTGTGGCTTATAACAGAGGGGAGTCAAGTTGAATGCAGCTTCCAAAAGACAAAAAATAGCCGATTAAGATTTGATTAATTTTAATACAATCACACCTGTGCGAGTACGTTCAGCAAGTCATATCTTCAGCTGCTTAATTCAGATCTGTGATTGCTTGCTGGCGCTGAGCCAGATGTGTTTTTACAGCACTGCGCATTATAACCAATCACACATGATTCTTTTGAGCTTATTAAAGCATTGGCCAATCAGAGGCGTTCAGATGAGTCATCGCTAAAATGCCGGTGCTTCCTTCACTCGCTCACTGACTGAATACCTCTTTCTGGCGAATTCTCTCGTCAGAAACAACAAAGTGCAGATGTGTGTACGTGATTTTCAGTTTCAGTGATTTTAATGGGAGTTTCTGAGAGTGATTGAAATCTAGACTGTCAGTGAAAATGATCTTTAATAATGTAAATGTTATTTGCTCTCTTTCTGAACAATGAAAGATTAGTAGCAATATTTATATCACATTAACTTTCAATGTTAAATTCACATTTAATATAAAGTCAGTCATATTAAAAATATGTTATGGCATGACACCTATATCTGTTACTTAAGTAAACAGACAGGGTTTTATAATAAATTACATAAATTGGAGTAAAGGCTGATGAAATATATACATTTATACACACACACATACATTACATACATTTTATCTATATATCTAAATAAAAATAGGCTCAGTAGGCTATATATGACCGAAAGTAACTAGTAACTAACTACTTGAGTAGATTTTTTATCCGATACTCTTTTACTCTTACTCAAGTAACTATTCAAGACTAGTACTTTTACTTTTACTTGAGTAAATATTTCTAGAAGTACTTTTACTTTTACTTGAGTACAGTTTTGGGGTACTCTACCCACCTCTGTTAATGATATAGCAGATAAGCCAAATGAGACATGTTTAAAATGAAAATGTGCAGTTGTTAATTAATAATTTAGTAAACCTCCTCATCTCAACTATGTTTTAGTCAAGCCATCCAATTGAAAACATGAAAAAAAAGTAAGAAGACAGCTCTTTTCAGTTGGATTTTATTATTTATTTATTTTATTTCAAATATATATATTTTTAGGTTTAGATTTACAAAAAAGCCTTTGGAAATGAATAGATCATTTTATTCATTCAGTTTTTCTAATATATATATATATATATATATATATATTAACTAGGAATAATATATTTATAAACTAGTTTTACTGCCTTGTCTTGTGAATTGAACATATAAGAGTGATAAGATATTCCAACAGGGTCTCTAATTTCAATTTAACTAGCAAAACTCTCATTTGATGTAACGACTGGAACACAGGAGACGAGAGATCCAAGAGCAGTGTGAGTTTTATTGGGTAATCCAAAATCAGAATCAAAACAAGCAGGGGTAATAATCAAACATCAGTCCAAAAACAAACAGGAAACAAGAAACTAGAACACAAGGCACGCGAGGAAACTTGGAATCGGAAAATAAGGACTCCATGAAACAAACAGAAACAGACCGGTTTAAATAGGCAGGATAATGACTATGAAAGTGAAGACAGCTAAGTGCAATTAACAGGTGTGCAATTAATCTGATGAAGAGACAAGGCCTTGTGGGAATTGTAGTGCCTGCGGTGAGGTGCCTATGGGGAAGCGAGACCACTAGTGGACACCCAGAGAAACACAAACCAGACACCGTGACATTACCCCCTCCTCTACGGAGCAGCTACCCGATGTTCCACCCGAACAAACCAACAACAAGGAAACCAGGAGTGAGGAGGACCGGCGGAGGACAAGGGGGAGGGATGGAGGGCCAGGTCCACAGAGGGAAACAGAGAGAAACCAAAAATAAAAATGAAAAAAAATAAACAAGAAACAAAACACAAGACCAGGAGGGAACAGAAAGTTCGGGGCCCGGGGTCGAGCCGACAGGGCAAGTATGGTGGATCAGGTGGAACTGGAGCCATGCGGTCGAGACAGAAGCCCACCACATCCGTGTGGTCAAAACAGAAGCCCACCAGGGCAGCGCAGAAGACCACCACAGCCATGCGGTCGAGACAGAAGCCCACCAGGGCGGCGCAGAAGACCACCACGGCTGTGCGGTCGAGACATAAGCCCACCAGGGTGGCGCAGAAGACCACCACAGCCGTGCGGTCGGGACAGGAGCCCACCAGGGCAGCGCCGAAGACCACCACAGTGGGATCGATGACACATGAGAGCAAGACTGGTTAGGCAAGTCTGAAACAGAGAACATGAACAGGTTAAGGGTGGCCTCCATGGCCACGACAGGAAAAGTTGAGCACTCAGAGAGTTCGGCTGTGACGTGACGAGGCTCTGGAAGTTCCGCAGAGACGAGGAGAGGCTCTGGTAGTTCAGCAGAGACGTGGAGAGGCTCTGGTAGATCCGTGGTGTTTTGACTGGATTCTGGAAGATAGTCGGTGACTTGCCTTTGCCCATGAAGATAGTCGGTGACTTGCCTTTGCCCATGAAGATCAATGGTGACTTGCCTTTAACCCATGAAGATCAATGGTGACTTGCCTTTAACCCATGAAGATCAATGGTGACTTGCCTTTGCCCATGAAGATCAATGGTGACTTGCCTTTGCCCATGAAGAACACTGGTGACTTGCCTTTGCCCATGAAGAACACTGGTGACTTGCCTTTGTCCATGAAGAACACTGGTGACTTGCCTTTGCCCATGAAGAACACTGGTGACTTGCCTTTGCCCATGAAGATAGTCGGTGACTTGCCTTTGCCCATGAAGATAGTCTGTGACTTGCCTTTGCCCATGAAGATAGTCGGTGACTTGCCTTTGCCCATGAAGATAGTCTGTGACTTGCCTTTGCCCATGAAGATAGTCGGTGACTTGCCTTTGCCCATGAAGATAGTCGGTGACTTGCCTTTGCCCATGAAGATAGTCGGTGACTTGCCTTTGCCCATTAAGAACACTGGTGACTTGACTTTGCCCATGAAGAACACTGGTGACTTGACTTTGCCCATGAAGAACACTGGTGACTTGACTTTGCCCATGAAGAACACTGGTGACTTGACTTTGCCCATGAAGATCATTGGTGACTTGACTTTGCCCATGAAGATCATTGGTGATTTGACTTTGCCCATGAAGATCAATGGTGACTTGCCTTTGCTCATGAAGATAGTCAGTGACTTGACTTTGCCCCTGAGGTCTAACTGTGGTAGTGATCAACTCATGAGTGTAAATGGTCACTTGACCCGACTGTGGAGGGTCATCGGGAACCTGACCCGACTCTGGAGGGTCATCTGTGGCTGTCATCTTGTGCAGAGGCACTGGACCGGCGGCCATCTTGTGCTGTGGCTCTGGGCCGATGGCAGTCATGTGCAGTGGCGCTGGGCCGGCGGCCACCTTGTGCTGTGGCGCTGGGCTGGCGGCCACCTTGTGCTGTGGCGCTGGGCTTGCGGCCATCTTGCGCAGTGGCGCTGGGCTGGCGGCCATCTTGCGCAGTGTTGCTGGGCCGGTGACCATATTGTGCAGTGGTGCTGGGCTGGCGGTCCTCTTGTCTGTAGACACCGGTCTGGTCGGCTATCCCACCGGGAGAGACAGGTGTGGCTGGTGTATCCCACTGAGAACGATATTGTAGGTACAGAATGAACCCCCAAAAATCAAAGGCCTCCAGCTTATCCATTTCCCTGTCTGGTATAGGGTTATACAGACCGGCGTTGAAAATGTCTTTCAGGGCCGCATCATTATATCCCATTCCGAATACTCGAATACTCGTGCCAAACCACCCACCTCATTCCCCTCTTGACAGAGGGTGGTTAATTTGAGGAATCTCGCCCTCCGCTCCTCCATACTGGCTGGGGAACGGATATGAAGTCCCACACCACTGGATCTAGACATGATGGAGTCCTTCTGTAACGAATGGAACACAGGAGACGAGAGATCCAAGAGCAGTGTGAGTTTTATTTGGTAATCCAAAATCAGAATCAAAACAAGCAGGGGTCATAACCAAACATTAGTCCAAAAACAAACAAACAGGAAACAAAAAACTAGAACACAAAGAACGCAAGGAAACGTCTCAGGTTACGACTGTAACCTATGTTCCCTGAGAACAGGGAACGAGACACTACGTCAGAATGACGCTTTGGGGAACGCCTCAGGCGTGACAGGTGTCTGAAATCACTATCAAATCACGGCAATCATAATGACCGGCGACAGCCCGTGAATCATTAACGTGAATGATTAACGTGCGACCTGCAAGTATAAAAGGGAGCCTTGCAAACATGACAAACATCCTATCGTCTGAAGGGACTGTTGCAGGCAGGCCCCGAGGCATGGCAGGAAGACGTAGTGTCTCGTTCCCTGTTCTCAGGGAACATAGGTTACAGTCGTAACCTGAGACGTTCCCTTTCGAAAGGGAACTCTACACTACGTCAGAATGACGCTTTGGGGAACGATATACCAACGCCACCATGCTAAGGGGAGTGCCTGCCAAGCGGCAGTGACAACTGACAGAACTAGCAAATTCAAATGAAACGCTAGAACCACTCACCCTCAGGTCACACTGGGCTGTCAGTAACAGCACTCCCTACGGTCATAGCCCAAGCTATATGATACCACAGAAAAACCTCCATAAACATAGTTTTAGTAAAAGGTCTACCTGGGCCTGCTCAAGGGCCTAGGACCACACTTCAACTTCTTAGAAGGGGTCCCTTCTAGGGAATGTGGCTAGGGAACCTGAGGGAACCCCAGCCAGTCACTATTCAGGGGAACGTGCCACCTGAAATGCCACCAGGCAGGCCTGACCTGGTGTCACCATACAAGACACTATAGTCTGGCCACCTCCTGTCTGTCCGAAGACAGAGCCTCTGGACACTTGCCTTTAGGAAGGCATCCAACCCGAGGGACTGCGAAGCAGGCAGTGAACCACTCGGACCGGATCTCAGAGACGGGATATCCTGGAGAGTATGACTCAGCATAGTGCATTACAACCCTTGCCAGCGAGGGGAGTTTCTCTACTCGATCCACGGATCAACCCAGTGTTTGTGTTTCAAAACACTAAGGAGGCCTGTGAGGGCCTAAGGACTGATCTAACTGGGAGGCCTCATGAGAGGCCTACGACCGACTGATCAGACTCAGGAGACCACATACTCATACTGACCCTCAGTGAGGGGAGCATTAGATCTACCTGGTAGGCAACCAGGCTGTAGCAAGATAAAGAGGTTCCAGGAGGGAACCCGTAGCAGAGAATAAAAACTTGAGTCGAGCCAGGGCGCAAGCTCACCTTTGGTAGCTGCCTGATAAGGTCTGCTAAACTGAAAGTAAGCGGCCACTAGCTTACAAAACCCAGCACCACTGTGAAACTACTCAGGGAGACCTGGAGAGGCCTACTACCTGACAACCACAGTATGTGGGAGCTCACCATCAGAGAGGCCTGGTGCAGCCTACTATCTGATAACCATAAAACGTGAGAGCTCACTTTCAGAGAGGCCTGGAGAGGCCTACTACCTGAAAAACCATGCTCAGTGGAACACACAGTAAGTGGGAGCTAACCTTCCAAGGAGGCCTGGAGAGGCCTACTACATGATAACCACAGTATGTGGGAGCTCAACTTCAGGGAGGCCTAGTGAGGCCTACTACCTGATAACCACAGCGCATGGGAGTTCACTTACAGAGAGGCCTGGAGAGGCCTACTACATGACAACCACAAAACCTGGGAGCTCAACTTAAGGGAGGCCTAGTGAAGCCTACCACAGTACATAGGAGTTCGCTTACAGAGAGGCCTAGAGAGGCCTACTACCCATTACCAGAAAACCCACATTAAGTGGAAACTCAAAGTATGTTGGAACTCAACTCCAGGGAGGCCTGGTGAGGCCTACTACCAGAGAACCATGACATGAAGGAGCTTACTTTCAGGGAGGCCTGGAGAGGCCTACTACCTGAAAACCACAGCTGACAGTGGGCCAGATTGGCAGTCCAGTTGACTGTCTATGGGGCTTTGCCTTCAGGGAGGCCTTATGAGGCCTACTACCTGATAGTTCAACCTCAGGGCCACTTAGTACCACAGTATGAGGGATTCAGCCCTCAGGGAGGCCTAGTAAAGCCTACTACCTGATCTCCACAAAAAATGTGGGAGCCCATCTTCAGGGAGGCCTGAAGAGGCCTACTTCCTGAAACGGTCTAATCAGCTGGATGTGTACTGCTGCTGGGGACTCGCCTAACAGGGAGGCCCGGTCGAGCCTACTAGCTGATAGCGAGTCTTTCTGCTACTTTAATGAACACTGCTGGAACCATACTAATAAAAAACTTTCCTAAAGTTTTGACCTAGTGTATGCTCCACAATGTTGTGACCCACCTCCGAGGAGGCCTGTTAAGACCTACTACTCGGTAGTGAGTCTTCTGCCCAAACTACCAGGGCCAACCACCAAAGGTGAGCTGGCCTAGGAGCCCTATCTTAGGGGTTACCCAGTCAAGGAGGCCTGCTGGGGCCTACTACCTAAGTGTGCAGCCTTCAAGGCAGAAAAACTGTTACTACAGCGCTTACAGCATCCTGGTACCTAATCACATTGCCAAAGGCAGTGTACTCAGCAAAAAGCAATACCCTCATAGCAGGGGAGTACAACATACGCCACTCTGCCTAGTGGAGGCCCCATTTTAAGGGCCTACCTACTAAATGCAAGGGCATCAGCTCATGGCAATGCTCTGGCTTCAAGGGAGCGGAGTTCAAATACCGGAATGAAATGTAGTTAGAACTCCCTGCTCAACCGGAGCCATCATGGTGTGAGGTAGATAATACAGAGCTGAGAATGGATTACTCAAAACTACCCTGCGTTAGCGGGGGAGTAACACCATATGCCCCTGAAATGTTAGACAGGGAGCGGGCCTGCAAGTGGCTCCAAAGGGTGACAGGGATTTGTCCTGTACCCAGCCTGGGGGAGCGGAGCTTGCTTGCAAGCCAACCAACTTTCACCCATCGTCCGAGCGGTTCAGCTCAACGGGCTGAGTGGAGCCAGCTCTAGAGGCCTAAAAACAAGTAGCTCTGTTCGGCAGGGTCTGGCAAACTATCACATCGCAGAGCGAAAGACAGCCTGACCCGCCTGAAGGATCATACCTCAACTACCACCCTGCATTACTCTATCACCCCTGAATGCAGTGAAAGAGGCGGGCTTTGGCCAACAACTCCCATTTAAGGGAGGAGGCTGAAATCTCGGGGAGGAAGCCTACACATAATAAAATGCGGCAGCTATACTTAGCAAAACGCCTCCAACATCCCAAACATAGCCTAGGCCAGCTACAGAGGCGGCCCGGGTTAGGGCCGACCTACAAGCATAGATCTACCTGAGGGCTCGGAGGAGCCACAGCCTACTTGATTGAGAGGCTGTGAAACACTCAACCTACTGCCAGGGGAGCGAAGTACTCAGGATACCAATGTCACAAACCGAAAGGTAGGATATAAGATCTATCTGAAGCGCCAGCGTCAGTCTAAACCTAAAGTAAAAAAGTTTTTTTTTTTTTTTTTAGGAAGACCAACTACTCTACCCCTAGGCGGCTTAAAGCCCTGAGGCTAACATAGAAATGAGTGGTGGCCCACCACGCATAAAAATGTCATGCCAGGAAGGCCATCACCTACTCACACGGGAGTCAAATCTTTTTTTGAGCTTCTCCCTAAATCGTTCTAGCCACAAGCTGGGGGGGGGGCTTCAGGGCCCTGAAGTTCCAATACCTTACCTCATTGCTCCTCTAAGAATGACTCCCTAGGTCTATACAGGGAACAAGGTCTGTAGAGAAATACAAATCAGTGTTAGTATACACACAGAAATTATATTAAAAACCAACCAGTTCACCTGCGGCGTGCAGAGTGAAGACTCGCCAGAGAGTTCTTTATGAACCTGGGGGCCATCACTTTACATGCCTGAAAGAGGCGCTCTCACCAACCAAGCCGAGGCGGGCCATCAGAACCTTGTTCTCATCCTAGACCCAGCCCCAGGCCTGGTGTAAGAAACGCCTGGGGAGTCGGGAAAAAGAGGAGAGGGCTAGGATAGTAACAGCCCTCCAGGAGATGATCCATCACTAACGCTGTGATCGTTTGTACTGGATCACCTCCCTCAGATCCTTCTTTTTCCTGCGGGAGTCACGCCTCCTCTGTGACCTGCTCCTACATGGAGGGGGTGCACGAGAGGTGACACTAGCTCTCTGGCCCTGTCTACGGCCCTCAGGTCGTGAAGGGCCAGGCTCTCCCGCCTGTCTGGGCTCGGATCCGGATCTCAGCGGTATACAGGTCTTAAACGCCGCTGAGCGCGCCTTCGCCTCCCTGAACTTTCCAACCACCGCCTCCACGGAGGTGCCAAAAAGTTCAGAGGGCGAAACCGGTGCATCAAGGAGAAAGGCCTTCTCTTTCTCGCCGATGCCAGCCAGGTTCAACCATAGATGCTTCTCCGTGGCCACCATTGCCGCCATCGATCGACCGATCGAAGCAGCAGTCTGTTTAGTGGCCCGGAGAGCAAGATCTGTGGTGCGGCGCAGCTCAGCCACCGCCTCAGGGGACAGCCCTGCCCCCTGGTCGAGATCCCCCAGCAGGTCGGCCTGGTACGCCTGCAACACCGCCATAGTGTGCAGGGCAGCACCGGCCTGACCCGCTGCCGTGTATGCTCTGCCATTCAAACGCGCTGTGGTCTTGAGCGGTTTGGATGGCAGGGCTGGAGCACTCAGTGTCGACGCCCGCCCAGACACGAGATGGTTCGCAAACGTCTCGTCAATGGGCGGCATCGACACATACCCATACTCGCCGATCCCCTCAACATCAGCGAAACTAGCCCGCTGATGTCGGTGGATCCGAGCAGAGTATGGGTTCTTCCATGCCCTCTCGATCTCAGTATGGAGATCAGGAAGAAATGGAAGGCTCGCCTGAGCTGGTGGTCTATGGCCGGGGAGAAATCGATCGTCCAGCCTGCCACGAACAACTTCTCCCCTAACGCGCCGCCATGGCAGTTGCAACCTGTCAGTGGCGCGTTCCATTACATCCAGCAGCTCAGCATACACGGGGCAGGGTGGCTGAGAGGGTTCAGGGTCCACCTGAATGACCTCCTCCTCATCCATCACCTGCCCGTCCTGAAGAGCATCTGTTGCAGGAACAGTAGGAGAAAAATCCTCTTCGTCATCCACCTGCAACTCACCCTCGTCATCCGCCGAATCATCTGAGAGGTTAACACCCCTCTCAAGACGATCGGCGAGATCCCTCTGGGAACCCCATGACGCGAGTCGCCGCTCTGCCTCAGCGCGAGCGGGACCTGAGCCACGAGGTACAGATGGTGAGCCCTCCTCACTCGAGAAGAAGGCTAGACGAGAGCGGAGCGTTTTCAAAGCAAAACGCTCACAGTTTGCACAGACAGCTCCCTCAAGAGCCGCCTGTGCATGCTCTTTGCCCAGACGGAGAACGCACAGTTCGTGTGAATCACCCGGCGTCAAATACCTTGGGCACGGATCCGCACACTTCCTGAAGCTTTCAGCCTTCTCCGTGCGTTTCATTTTCTTTGCCGATTTTTCCAGCGATATCAAACAGACAGTCCCTGAAGACGAAAAGATGTTTGTCATGTTTGCAAGGCTCCCTTTTATACTTGCAGGTCGCACGTTAATCATTCACGTTAATGATTCACGGGCTGTCGCCGGTCATTATGATTGCCGTGATTTGATAGTGATTTCAGACACCTGTCACGCCTGAGGCGTTCCCCAAAGCGTCATTCTGACGTAGTGTAGAGTTCCCTTTCGAAAGGGAACTGGGAGACGGAAAATAAGGACTCCATGAAACAAACAGAAACAGACCGGTTTAAATAGGCAGGATAATGACTATGAAAGTGAAGACACCTGAGTGCAATTAACAGGTGTCCAATTACTGTGATGAAGGGACAAGGCTTTGTGGGAATTGTAGTGCCTGCGGTGAGGTGCCTATGGGCAAGTGAGACCACTAGTGGACACCCAGGGAAACACAGACCAGACACCGTGACATTTGATTGCATTGTGATTTTCATGGAAGTCTCAAGTGGCAGTTTGTTACAGGTGGCAGATTTTCATTTTTCAGTGTTTAACCCTCTGAAGTCGAGTTACGCGTATACACGTTATGAGTCATTTTCTCCTGATAACCCCGAAAAGAACTTAAATTACACTTTCATTTTTAATCGTACTTATCATAATAAGATCAATACATCAATCAAATCTGTAAAGGATCTACTTTTTTTGGATACAGACATAATAACAACAAAACTTTGTGAACTTATAAAATAAAGAAAACAAACAAGGTGTGCTGTCTGCAGCCTTTGTCTGCGCTGATCTTCATTTACAAACACGTCATTAAAATGAACTGTAACTCCGTGAATACTCAACGAAGAGACATGAGAGAGATCTCTATACAAAGCTTGACTTTTAAACTAAACAAGTGGCGCCGAAAACAAATATTCTGTGATAAAGTAATCCATATGAAAACAACGCGATGTCCGTTTTTCACGTCTCCCTTCATTATATCTAATGTGACCACGCCCCCGCGCTGAACGCGCTATTCAGATTCAAACTGAAGGCGCGGCTTGAATACGCCCAGACAGAAGAAAAAGCAGCGAGACTGTTCTTCAGTTTTTTTTTATTTTACGGTTTGCTTCGCGGTGAGAGGAATAAGACATAATTCACCCCAAAAAGATGTGATGTGGTTGAGGATTTGAGAAATGGATTTCCTCAGAAAAAAAGAATGAAGCACTTTATTCAGCAGAGATCATAAAAATGAGTATCTTTTTATTTATATACTTGTACTAGTTTTCACATAACCTGTAAACATTTTTTAATTTTAGACTTTTTCCAAAGACTTTTTCCAAACTATAATTCCTGACTAAATGTACAATCATGTGAAACATTATGAAGTTTCAGTAACAATATACAATACTATACCATTCAAAAGCTTGATGTAAATAATAAATTATATAAATTATACAAATAAAGATTACTAACAAATGTAAAAACAATGCTGTTCTTTCAATTTATTCCCCCTAAAAAACCCTGAAAAATATCCTCAGCTCTTTTCAATAATAATAATAATGATAATAATAATAACAATAAATGTTTGTTTTTTTTTTGTAGAAAAAAAGATTATTAAAAGGATTTCTGAAGGATTGTGTGACTGGAGTTATGATGCCAAAAAAATAGTTTGAAAGTCAGCTTTGATTGTTCCTAATAAACTGTTTAACTGCTCCCCCAAGTGGATATTAAATTATGTTGTGGGATAATTAAATATATTCTAAATAAACTACAAACATAAAATTATATAGATTTATTTTGTCCTCACATTCTTTCTTGTAACACCTCCCTCTCAGTGACACACAGCTGACTGAGAGGCTCATTATGCAGCTCATTATGCAGGCCTTTGTCTTCTCAGGTGTAAATCACAATGATATTCATGATAGTTGACGCCTACTCGCATATGACTTTTACCAACAAAAAGTGTCTTAGAAAATTTAAATCAATATATTGTTTTCTGTAAGTGAGTAAACAAGATGATTTTCACATAATTTAGAAAGAAAAATTCTAGGCTACAAGCTCCAGTTCTCAAAAATCCCGGAAACCATTGTTCTTCATGTGTTTTATTGCCTTATTCAAGTGTTTTAACATTTTTAGTTTTTCACTTACCACGCATAAAATTTTTTTTCTCAAAAACACAATCATGTACATACATGCTGCTCACATATTATTACAGCCCAGTTTGTGCTGATTACAGTGAGATTAGACTTTACCCATTTAGATATTTATAAGAAACTGAAAAAGCACAAATGTCAGGGCATGACAAAACTTCTCCAGGCCCCAAAAATACCCTTAGACTCTCATGTAATCACAATTTTACATTTTTCAACAAGTGTGGAATCTTGACAGCTCTGACGGTCAAATTCATTGAGGCTGACACATTATCATGGCAAAACATTATTCCACTCAGAGACACAACTACATTTCAAACTCTTGCATTTCTGATTCTTTTCATGAGCTGTTGATTTATTAAGATGAGTCTCAGTAATATGTAATATAAATGCCACTGAGATGGCATACAGAACGGTACATAGCAGCAGAGTCCTCCGTGTAAGAGAATTCTATTGCCAAGAAAAGAAGATTGTCACCATGGAAACTAATTTCATTTCTTCCAGGAGACCAGAGAAATACAGACAAGAGTAGGCTGGCCGCACATAACTACTTTCCAGTAATGTCCGTGTTTCAGATCCCACCCATAATATCACTTCACTTGTACTTCATCCTGCAGCTGTGTGGACAGAATTGTGAAAGTACAGTCTTACAGACCACTTTGCTGATTACACATCACACTAAGTGCATGTTTAGTTAATACTCATTTTTTTTTACTTAGTCACTACTGTATGTAAATAGGTAACATTTTACAACCGAGGAGGTATGGGAGAGGGTGTACATTTTGTAAGCCTTAGCATATTTATATATTTTTTTCTCTTTCATATTACATATGTAAAATAGATTGTAAACTGCATGTTTTTTTTATTTTAACTAATTATTATTGTTGTTGTTTTTGTTAATTATTTAATGGGCTTTTTGCCTTTAATTGATAAGATAGTAGTGGAATCAAACACATAAATGTATCCCATTTATTTTTCATCCAGATAGTTAGTGAACATCTTTTTGCATTTGGAGCTTGGCACAAATAAAGACCAAGTGTATACACATGAATCACAGTGTCTGACCAGGAACATGCTTTAAGAAAGTAAACAGAATCCATTTTTATTCAATTTTGACTATAAAATAAAGTGGTACCAATACCCATTTAAAGATAACTGTTAACATAATTTAAACCAGCATTTGGGGAAGTTGATGGTTATATATGCCAGATTGTGTCTAGGCCTTTACAAATTCGACATGTAATATGTGACCCTGGACTGCAAATCCTCAGGCCGGCAATACCACGACTGAGGTGCCCTTGAGCAAGGCACCAAACTCCCAACTGCTCCCCGGGTGCCGCAGCATGAATGGCCGCCCACTACTCTGGGTTTGTGTTCACGGTGTGTGTGTGTGTGTGTGTGTGTGTACTGCTATGTGTGTGCACTTTAAATGGGTTAAATGCAGAGCACGAATTCTGAGTATGGGTCACCATACTTGGCTGTATGTCACGTCACTTTCATTTTCATCATTTGGCACATCATCCCATGTACAGTAGCAATAATTCTAAGGGTATCTATTGGCTCTAATCCTCCAGTAAAAGGTGAAGTGAGGGGGACACACAGATGTTACTGGCTAGCAATCCAGGCATGAAAGTTAAAAACGACATGCGAGGGGCCCAGTGTCACTTTCCAGAACTATTAAATTTGACCTGCATGTAC
Source organism: Carassius carassius (assembly GCF_963082965.1). Classification (NCBI taxonomy): domain Eukaryota; kingdom Metazoa; phylum Chordata; class Actinopteri; order Cypriniformes; family Cyprinidae; genus Carassius; species Carassius carassius. The sequence continues at coordinate 26,664,062 of NC_081784.1, forward strand.
AGTTCTCTCTCCACCTTCAATACCACGACTTAGGTGCCCTTGTGCAAGGCATCGAACCCCCAACTGCTACCCGGGCGCCGCAGCATAAATGGCTGCCCACTGCTCCGGGTGTGTGTTCACAGTGTGTGTGTGTGTGTTCACTGCTCTGTGTGTGTGCACTTCGGATGGGTTAAATGCAGAGCACAAATTCTGAGTATGGGTCACCATACTTGGCCGAATGTCACTTCACTTCAGAAGCCAGACTTCCTGTTCTTTGCTGGGACAAGGCAGAGAGAGAGGCCAATGAGAATAGGCCCCTGGATTAAATCCAAATCATAGCTCTGCCACAGCGCTATACATATCCTTGACAGCTCCATTAATTTAGATGTAATGCCTGCCAAATGGGTGTGTGTGATTATAAAATTTGCCTTTCACATCTGGGGATGTGACTAGTATTCCACCTGGGACCACTGCCCTTGATTCATTTATTCATTTTTTCTATTTTGTCTTAAAAAGGGGCATTAAAAATCTTAGAGTAGCAAATGGAGGAATTCAGTGAATATATTTCCATGTTCTGCTTTTATCTCTGATGTGTTTTCAAAGAATAATTCATCAATTAACTTTTTAATACCTGAGGCAGTTTGAGTATTTGTGGTTGACTTTCATCTATGATATTGCAGCTCAACAAAATCTGTCAGTCATATTAATTGTTGATTGCTCTCAGGTATGATGTTTACAGCAGTTTCTGAGAACAGACTGCCAGCATTTAACTTTACAGTCTATGAAGCCTCATTCAAATCTCATGTGATTCTAGTCCCTGGATTCATTCTCATTATTCCAAATAATTTTTTTAATTTTTAATAAAAATGTAATAACTTTTCATATTTAATTTATCAAATAATAATAATAATTAAATAATAATAATATTAATAATAATCTTGCCTCGCCATTTTCTTCTCTTATCTTTTCACTCTATAACATATCAGTACAGAAGTACAGTAAAATGGTATGGAAACAGCATTGCATGTGAATCATCTCAAACAGGTCAGCACAACTGACATTTTGATTATCACAAAGTGAATTGCTAGCTGCTAGGCAGACATACATCCCACATCAAAGTAAGGCAAGCCACAGACCCACCATGCATGTCAAATTTGTCAAGGGGTTCACCATATAAACAGGTGTGAAACAACAGCATGTGTTGTTTTCCTTATAATTACATGGACATATATGCAAAACAAATAAAGAAAATAAAATAAAAAATATAAAATTCATAATAAATAAATAAATAAATAATAATATTAATAATCAAATAATATAATGACATATAATGTGGTGGTACAGTAGTGCAATATAACATTGATGTACTTTACCAATGAATGATTAGCATTTAACAGCGTCATTTCCCAAATAGATAATTTTTTTTTTTCAAATATTTGTTTTAATAATTATGTAAATACTGTGCAATTTATCATTTTATATTCATGTCCCATGGTATTTAAATTCTATAAAAAAAAAACTATATTAGCACCATACAAAAATACATTTAAAATATATATGGTATGAAGTTCAATTAAATGTTATCATGTCCAAAATGGAGAGATAAAACCATAAAATCTGTGATGAAAAAATTCAGTTTGGCTGTATTTAGACACAGAACCACGAAACCAAGTAAAGATGATGTAGAAGATGCAAATGTGTCTCCACAACTTCATTTGCATTTGTGAGTGAGTGTGCGGACACACGTCAACAGTGATACAACTTCCTCTTATGTAAGAGCTCTGATTGAGTTCCATAAATCTTTTTTTGTTGTTGTTGTTGTTTTTTTAAAAAACTGACTCAAGGTTATGATTTTGGCTTGTTACGGCCACATTAGAATTATATCTTCTGTTTTCCCTCATCTTACCTCTAATTTTTTTTTTTTTGTCTTTGGGAATGATGAGAGTACATGTACATATACATAACTGTGTACACACACAAACCTTTTCAAATATTTCAAAATATAAATAAATGTTTTTGTTTTTATGGAGACTCCATACAACACTAAACTTATTTCTTACGTTACATTACGAAAAACACTTTGTTCCCTTCTGAAAATGGTCTCTCATGTTGCATGAAACGCTTTGGAGAAACTCCTGTTTACTCTGAATTTTGAAGCCTGATTTGTTCACTTTCATGCAACCCCATGAACAAATGGGATTTCAGCCCACCAAAAGAGGCAGAGCTGACTGCCTGTAAGTCAGCACGTGCCCAAGCAAATTACCGCTGTGATAGTGGACCCACCCACAGCAACATGAATGTCATTTCTCTGCTTGCAAAAGGCTCCATGGAGATGTGCCACCAGCAAACTGCAAGTCAGGCATGTACAGAGGTTATTTCTTCATTTCCAAGAAAGATGGTGGGCTCAGATTCATCCTTGATCTCAGACAACTGAATCGTGCCCTGATTAAACACCCATTTAGGATTTTATCCTTAAAGCAGATCTTCATGCAAATGTGCCCATGGGACAGGCTTTTATTGGTGGATCTGAAAAAACTCTTACTTTCACATCCAGATAATGCAGACTCTACTCAGTCAAACATTCACTTCGAGAATAAGCAAGTGGTGTCAATGAGTTTGAAGTTTGGTGATTTAAAAAAAAAAACAGAATGAGAAAGTGCGGTTTATTGTAGTCAAAGCATGGAGGCCGGTGGTGCCAACAGTGTGCATGTAGAAAACAATGTGTTTGAATATTGAAGACATGGTGATGCGCAGCACTGCACTTTTTGTCCGGTATACAGTATGACCACTGGAATAGCCTCTTGTTTCAACGGTGGAATTGTCAAAGATGACTTTCAGAATTAGACTCTGTATGCCACACACACACACACACACACACACACATATATATGTACACACTACATGCTTTGCTTTTAGGAGAATGCAATCGATCTCAGTGTTTAGGTGTTAATGTTGTCAAAGTATATTTATATATAAACACTAAGAGATTGATTGCATTCATTTTATTCTACTAACAGCAAAGTATGTATGGTTATAGGCAGATGCAAACATTTTTAACTTTCTGAAGCATACTTATTTGCTGATGTTGCCTTTAGCTTGCTCACTGGAGGTTGCTATTAACTAGCTAATCAAACTACTTTAGAATGTTATTCTATTAAGTGCTATAGAAATTGAAAACAGATATAATTAAAATATTTATCTTTAGGTTCATACATCTAACTGTACTATAATAGTAGGTTGAAAATATGATCTATGGATCTATGGATAACAGTATATTCAGTCTTTGTTGTATATTGCAAAATATACTAAAGAGATAATAAGAGTAATACTGTGTGTAATATATTATTCTGGACAAAGCCTTCAATTTATTTATTTATTTATTTATTTTTTCAAAAAGAGGTCTCTGGTGTCTGTAGTTATCAAGTGTCAATTATCATTTCAAAACGCCTCCATTTAACTAACTTTATACAGCTCATAGATGGTAGCCATTATAAAGAACAAAACTAGTAATGTTCAGCTTGCAGCTGTAAGGGGAAGATATGCAAGAAGCACACCTTTTCATTTTCTGGTTGTGCTGAAGTTGTCCTAAATCCAATTCTTAAAAAAAAACATACATAAGAACACAATCACTTGTTAACAGCTGGTTTATTTTCTGGAATGTTATGATTGACCAAAATGCAGTGGCTAGACTCCAATCCTTCAGTCCACTCCTTCACTCCAGTAAGATCTTTCACATGCAACAGGGGAAGTCATGAACCTCAGTACTGGGCACAATTCAGAGGCAGGCAGCACCAAAATGATCAGAATACTACAAAACATTAATTTCTATGAGACTTCCAGACCCCCTGCACAATGAAGAATAACTTTCGCTTTTTAACTGCATCAAATATGAAAACCAAAGCTATTTCACATGCACTGTCACTTTCTTCATTTTTACTGCAACTAGACTGAAAGCAATTAATTATTGATGCACTTAATCTTGCATTTTCAAAGTTTATGCAGATCATAGAAAGAACTGAGGCATGACGTGGAAATTTTATGGTATTTAAAAGATTAAACATATTATGCATACTCTCAGACGCACCTAAGATAAGGAATTTAAGTTGGAGCTTATGTGTTAAACCTGAAAGATTACATTTGGAAAACTCAAATTAAACCATAAACCACCTGTTCTTTTATGCTCCATCTCCATGACAACAGAAAAATATTTCACATGTTTTACATTCAAAATAGCAAATTAAATTTTTTTACGAAAATGAAAAGGATCTTTTATCCACACCATAACCTATGAAAACGATGCAAGTGCCGCACATATATGTAACAGTCCATTGATGCACTGTGTTGAAGAAAATGCATGTAGGGTATGTTATGTGATGCGCATTGTTTGCTCAGGAATGCATGGGGTTCAACAAAATTAAATGAAATGTCTGAAATATCACAGACCGATGCTACAGGCAGCAGCAAATGTGGCCATTGTAAAAACCCCATGAAAAAAACATGAAAATCATACTCAGATTCATGGCAAAAAAATTGTGAATTAGGTGGTTTTGACGCAATTCAAAATTAACTCTTGAGCAGTTTGCTTGTGATTAGAAAATACATTGCAAGAATTCTGAACAGCTGATAATAACTGTGGGACACACTACACTATTTATATTTATATACACTACACTTTTTATCCAACACACATACTTAGCGTACACGTAAATCTTTTGCACATAATATACATGTACATACATGGAACACACTATACTACTTATATTTATATTTTTATACACATACACTTATTTATCCAAACATACATACTTAGCGTACAGTTACAATTTTTCCACATAATATACATGTTCATACATTAATGCTCTTTTTAATATACCTGCCATACATTGTCAATTTGTATATTGTCAATCCTTACCCACCTATTTGTATTTTTTTGTATTTTTTATTCCTTATTGTGTTTTTTGTTCTGTCGCTGTTATGTTGCACTGCGGAGCTCTGTCACGAAAACAAATTCCTCGTATGTGTGAACATACCTGGCAATAAAGCTCATTCTGATTCTGATTCTGATTCTGATTCTGATTCTGTCCTTAGTCCCTACTTAACACTTCTGTCTGTCCCAAAAAAGCTTGCAATAGGTTTGCAAACTACTTGATGCCAGGGACCCTCATGTATGATGATCCCCTTGAAAAGGACTTACTTCCTAAGATAAAGGCATCTATATATTTTCTGAAACATTTATACTGAGGAAAAACAGTGCAATATTATTAAAACAACATTGACCCATTCATCCATTCTCCAAAATCGTATTTACTTATTTTACTTATTTACTTATCTGTACTGTAGGGTTACAGGGATGCTAGAGCCCATACCAGTGTTTTAGGTCATAAGCTATGAAACATACTCAGTTACTAAGGTAACCTCGGTTCCCTGAAATACGGGAACGAGTACTGCGTCGAAGACGCTTATGGGAAAAAGTCTTTTTTTTTCCTGAACTGAAGTTTTATTCAATCACGTAGTGAAACTGCACAGCCATTGGTTCGTGCAGTGTTATTAAAACAAACCAATGGCTCGGCAGCGGTGCTGCACGAACCTATGGCAGCGAAGCCCGCCAAAGCCCGCCAAAATGAGTGACGTGACATTCAGCCAAGTATGGTGACCCATACTCAGAATTCGTGCTCTGCATTTAACCCATCCGAAGTGCACACACACAGAGCAGTGAACTCACACACACACTGTGAACACACACCCGGAGCAGTGGGCAGCCATTTATACTGCGGCGCCCGGGGAGCAGTTGGGGGTTCAATGCCTTGATCAAGGGCACCTAAGTCATGGTATTGAGGGTGGAGAGAGCACTGTACATGCACTCCCCCCACCCACAATTCCTGCCGGCCCAAGACTCGAACTCACAACCCTTCGATTGAGAGTCCGACTCTCAAACCATTAGGCCACGACTTCCCATGGGCGGGGGATCTGGCTATATAATGGCCGCTTCGCCACAGGAATTCAGGTTACTTCGACTGAAGCGACGACTGAGTCGTGCAGCCTTTTAGCATGGCAAGGAACGCAGTACTCGTTCCCATATTTCAGGGAACCGAGGTTACGTTAGTAACCGAGTACGTTCCCTTTCAATACTTCACTCATACTGCGTCGAAGACGCTTATGGGAACCCAGTTCAATCACGCCATGCTAAGAAATGGGGGACGACCAACGCAATCATACTTGATCTGTGATACCAAGATATGACAATAGCAACTAGGAGCAGAATAAGCTCAATGAGGTTACGTCTGGCCTAGCCTGATCATCCCGTGTTCGTATCGCCTCAGTACCAATGGGACCGAGTGCATACGAGCAGTGGACGGCGAGTTCCAACCAGCCGCCGCACAAATTTCTGCGATAGTCACACCACTAGACCATAGCCAGGACGAAGACACTGCTCTCGTCGAATGGGCTCTTACTCCAATTGGGCTTTGCAGGCCCAAAGAAGAGTAGGCTGCGTCCACAATCCACTTCGAAAGCCTATGTTTTGAGACCGGTAACCCTCTGGAGCGGTTTCCAAAGCATATAAAGAGCTGCTCTGATCGCCTTATCGGCGCAGAACGCTCTATGTAGACTTTTAGTGCCCTCACTGGGCAAAGCAGATTCAGCTCTCGATCGTCCTCTGTATTTTGTAATGCAGAGAGTGACCACTTGTGCTCTGAAAGGTGTGGAGAGCACATTTGGTACATAGCCATGCCTTGGTTTCAGGATGACCTTCGAGACGTTAGGCCCGAATTAGGCAATTAGGGCTTATCGAGAGAGCTTGCAAATCGCCCACACGCTTAACAGACGCTAGTGCCAACAGCAGAGCGGTCTTTAGCGACAGGATCTTAAGGCCTATGGACTGTACCCATCAGTACCGTGGGCAGGTCCCATGAAGGGACAGTGGGAGGGCAAGGCAGGTGAAGCCTTCTGGAACCTCTCATAAACCGGACGACTAAGTCGTGTGACGCCGCTATAGTCGCTATGTAGACCTTGAGCGTGGAGGGAGATCGTCCCTTCTCCAAGAGCTCATGTAAAAATTACAGTATCACTGATACGTCACAGGAGGTCAGGTTTTCGCCATGGTCTGAGCACCATGTGGAGAACACAGACCATTTGGAGGCATAGAGGCGTCGTGTAGACGGAGATCTAGCCTGTGAAATTGTGTTTAGCACACGCTCAGGGAGTCCCGTGCTCTGGGTCCATTACAGCAGTCGTGACGTTAGTCTGAAGAGACACGTCAATTTAATTGAGGTTATTTAATTTACAATTTAATTAACAATTTAATTGAGGTTCAACAAATAAAAAACAGAAGCAATATGGATAAACAAATGATAAAGCTTGGCTTATTGAATATCAGATCCCTTTCTACGAAAACACTTTTTGTAAATAATATGATCCCTGATCATAATAAAGATGTACTCTGTTTGACAGAAATCTGGCTAAAACCTGGCTGATGATTACATTATTTTAAATGAGTCCACCCCCCAAGATTACTGTTATAAACATGAGCCACGTCTAAAAGGCAAAGGTGGAGGTGTTGCTTCAATTTATAACAACGTTTTCAGGATTTCTCAGAGGGCAGGCTACAAGTATAACTCGTTTGAAGTAATGGTACTTCATATAACATTATCCAAAGAAACAAATGTTAATGATAAATCCCCTGTTATGTTTGTACTGGCTACTGTATACAGGCCACCAGGGCACCATACAGACTTTATTAAAGAGTTTGGTGATTTTACATCTGAGTTAGTTGCAGATAAAGTTTTAATAGTTGGTGATTTTAATATCCATGTTGATAATGAAAACGATGCATTGGGATCAGCATTTATAGACATTCTGAACTCTATTGGTGTTAGACAACACGTTTCAGGACCTACTCATTGTCGAAATCATACTCTAGATTTAATACTGTCACATGGAATTGATGTTGATGGTGTTGAAATTATTCAGCCAAGTGATGATATCTCAGATCATTATTTATTTATTTGCAAAATTCATATAGCCAAAATTGTAAATTCTACTTCTTGTTACAAGTATGGAAGAACCATCACTTCTAACACAAAAGACTGCTTTTTAAGTTATCTTCCTGATGTATCCAAATTCCTTAGCATATCCAAAACCTCAGAACAACTTGATGATGTAACAGAAACTATGGACTCTCTCTTTTCTAGCACTTTAAATAAAGTTGCTCCTTTACGCTTAAGGAAGGTTAAGGAAAACAGTTTGAAACCATGGTATAATGAGCATACTCACACCCTAAAGAGAGCAGCCCGAAAAATGGAGCGCAGCTGGAGGAAAACAAAACTAGAGGTATTTCGTATTGCTTGGCGGGAAAGTAACATATCCTACAGAAAAGCATTAAAAATTGCTAGATCCGATTACTTTTCTTCTCATTTAGAAGAAAACAAACATAACCCCAGGTATTTATTCAATACAGTGGCTAAATTAACGAAAAATAAAGCCTCAACAAGTGTTGACATTTCCCAACACCACAGCAGTAATGAGTTTATGAACTACTTTACTTCTAAAATCGATACTATTAGAGATAAAATTGCAACCATTCAGCCGTCAGCTACAGTATCACATCAGACAGTGCACTATAGACCCCCTGAGGAACAGTTCCACTCATTCTCTACCATAGGAGAGGAAGAATTGTATAAACTTGTTAAATCATCTAAACCAACAACATGTATGTTAGATCCTATACCATCTAAGCTCCTGAAAGAGGTGCTTCCAGGAGTCATAGATCCTCTTCTGACTATTATTAATTCCTCATTGTCATTAGGACATGTCCCCAAAACCTTCAAACTGGCTGTTATTAAGCCTCTCATCAAAAAACCACAACTTGACCCCAAAGAACTAGTTAATTATAGACCAATCTCGAATCTCCCTTTTCTGTCCAAGATACTAGAAAAGGTGGTATCCACACAATTATATTCCTTCTTAGAGAAAAATGGTATATGTGAGGATTTCCAGTCAGGATTTAGACCGTATCATAGTACTGAGACTGCTCTTCTTAGAGTTACAAATGATCTGCTCTTATCATCTGATCGTGGGTGTATCTCTCTATTAGTTTTATTGGATCTTAGTGCTGCGTTTGACACAATTGACCACAACATTCTTTTGCATAGACTTGAATACTTTGTTGGCATCAGTGGAAGTGCATTAGCATGGTTTAAATCGTACTTATATGACCGCCATCAGTTCATAGCAGTGAATGAAGATGTATCCTATCGATCACAAGTGCAGTATGGAGTACCTCAAGGCTCAGTACTAGGGCCGCTACTCTTCACGCTTTATATGTTACCCTTGGGAGATATCATCAGGAAACATGGTGTTAGCTTTCACTGTTATGCTGATGATACTCAGCTCTATATTTCTTCGCAGCCCGGTGAAACACACCAATTTGAAAAACTAATGGATTGCATAGTCGATATAAAAAACTGGATGACGAGTAATTTCTTACTGCTAAATTCTGAAAAAACAGAGGTGTTAATTATAGGACCTAAAAACTCTGCTTGTAATAGCCTAGAACACTGTCTAAGACTTGATGGTTGCTCTGTCAATTCTTCGTCATCAGTTAGGAACCTAGGTGTGCTACTTGATCGCAATCTTTCCTTAGAAAGCCACGTTTCTAGCATTTGTAAAACTGCATTTTTCCATCTCAAAAATATATCTAAATTACGGCCTATGCTCTCAATGTCAAATGCAGAAATGTTAATCCATGCATTTATGACCTCAAGGTTAGATTATTGTAATGCTTTATTGGGTGGTTGTTCTGCACGCTTAGTAAACAAACTACAGCTAGTCCAAAATGCAGCAGCAAGAGTTCTTACTAGAACCAGGAAGTATGACCATATTAGCCCGGTCCTGTCAACACTGCACTGGCTCCCTATCAAGCATCGCATAGATTTTAAAATATTGCTTATTACTTATAAAGCTCTGAATGGTTTAGCACCTCAGTATTTGAATGAGCTCCTTTTACATTATAAACATCTTTACATCTTTTCCTATTTGGCGCCCAAACTCTGGAATAACCTACCTAACATTGTTCGGGAGGCAGACACACTCTTGCAGTTTAAATCTAGATTAAAGACCCATCTCTTTAACCTGGCATACACATAACATACTAATATGCTTTTATTATCCAAATCCGTTAAAGGATTTTTAGGCTGCATTAATTAGGTAAACCGGAACCGGAAACACTTCCCATAACACCCTATGTACTTGCTACATCATTAGAAGAATGGCATCTACGCTAATATTTGTCTGTTTCTCTCTTGTTCCGAGGTCAATGTGGCCACCAGATCCAGTCTGTGTCCAGATCAAAGGGTCACTGCAGTCACCCGGATCCAGTACGTATCCAGACCAGATGCTGGATCAGCACCTAGAAAGGACCTCTACATCCCTGAAAGACAGTGGAGACCAGGACAACTAGAGCCCCAGATACAGATCCCCTGTAAAGACCTTGTCTCAGAGGAGCACCAGGACAAGACCACAGGAAACAGATGATTCTTCTGCACAATCTGACTTTGCTGCAGCCTGGAATTGAACTACTGGTTTCGTCTGGTCAGAGGAGAACTGGCCCCCCAACTGAGCCTGGTTTCTCCCAAGGTTTTTTTTTTCTCCATTCTGTCACCGATGGAGTTTCGGTTCCTTGCCGCTGTCGCCTCTGGTTTGCTTAGTTGGGGACACTTCATCTACAGCGATATAATTGACTTGATTGCGAATAAATGCACAGACACTATTTAACTGAACAGAGATGACATCACTGAATTCAATGATGAACTGCCTTTAACTATCATTTTTGCATTATTGACAAAAATGATTAAAAGATTAAAAAAGCAACATTTGTTTTGTTCTGTTTTGCACTGTAGTCTATACACAAATTGTATTAATTCCTACAATAATGGGTGTTCATATCAATGTCAATCTTCACGCTTTACATGTTACCCTTGGAAGATATCATCAGGAAACACGGTGTTAGCTTTCACTGTTATGCTGATGATACTCAGTTCTATATTTCTTCACATCCCGGCGAAGCATACCAATTTGAAAAACTAACGGTATGCATAGTCGATATAAAAAACTGGATGATAAGTAATTTCTTACTGCTAAATTCTGAAAATACAGAGGTGTTACTTATAGGAACTAAAAACTCTGCATTTAATAACCTAGAACGCTGTCTAAGACTTGATGGCTGCTCTGTCAATTCTTCGTCATCAATTAGGAACCTAGGTGTGCTCTTTTCTTAGAAAGGCATGTTTATAGCTTTTGTAAAACTGCATTTTTCCATCTCAAAAATATATCTAAATTAAGGCCTATGCTCTCAGTGTCAAATGCAGAAATGTGAATCCAATTTTTTATGATCTCAAGGTTAGATTATTGTAATGCTTTCTTGGGTGGTTGTTTTGCACGGTTGGTAAACAAACTCCAGGTAGTCCAAAATGCAGCAGATAGAGTTCTTACTATTTAGCCCTGTTCTGTCCACACTGCACTGGCTCCCTATTAAACATCGTATAGATTTTAAAATCTTGCTTATTACTTATAAAGCCCTGAATGGTTTAGCACCTCAGTATTTGAATAAGCTCTTGTTACATTATAATCCCCCACATCTGCTGCATTCTCAAAACTCAGGCAATTTGATAATACCTAGAATATCAAAATCAACGGCGGGCGGAAGATCCTTTTCTTATTTGGCGCCTAGACCCATCTCTTTAACCTGGCTTACACATAACACACTAATATGCTTCTAATATCCAAATCCGTTAAAGGATTTTTACGCTGCATTAATTAGGTAAACTGGAACCCTGAACACTTCCCATAACACCTGATGTATTTGCTTCTGTAACAAGGAGTCGGAGGCGTTCGGATCCATATGCAGCATTTATTAAACAGAATAGTCATACAGGCAGAGATCAGGAATGGCGTCAGGTGTGTCAGGGATAACCAGAATCGTAATCAGAAACAAGCAGGGATCGGGACAGGAAGCGGAGAATCAGAGTCGGAATAAACAGTCCAAAGGTCAAAACACAGGAATAATAAACACAGGGAAAACGCTCGGAAATGTCAGACTGGCTAAACAAGACTTCGCAGTGAGTGAGAGTGAGTGTGCTGCTTTTATGTGTGTGTGTAAATGAGGTGCAGGTGTGGCAAGGAAATTGGCTGATGAATGAGGTGCAGGTGTGGCAGGGTGATTGTGATGCAGTGACTCATGGGTAATGTAGTTCGGGTGTGGTGCAACAGTTTGAGAGGTGCTAGTGTCCAAGTGACAACTGGTGGTGAATGGGTGGAATGGTCCTGACTGGAGTGCCCTCTACTGAAGCTCATGGGCACTCCATCTAATGATCGTGACAGCTACATCATTAGAATAATGGCATCTACGCTAATATTAGTCTGTTTTCTCACTTATTCCGAGGTCACAGTAGCCACCAGATCCAGTCTGTATCCAAGTAAACATTAAATAACAGAAGATAAAGTGCAAGTGTGACTAAGCGTGACTTCATTTCATTACATATAAAATATCAATGCAAATTGCATCTGCAAACAAACAATATTTTTACCAACTTTCCATACTTTTAATTAACTGGTGTTTTGGTCAGTTTTAATGGGTGTATGAAGTACTCTTTACTCAAATTCACACAGGTTTCCTAGCAGGTGCAATGAATGGCATTAAATATTATTGGTAACACTTTATTTTAAGGTCAAATTATCGCTATTAACAAAATATTAACTAATGAGGTTTGCCTCAGTAAACTCCTAATTTTCTGCTTATTAATAGTTAAGGTAGTTGTTAAGTTTCTGTATTGGGAATTAAGAGATCACAAATAAGGTCATGTAAAAGCAATAATATGAGCTTTTTAAGTACTAATAAACAGGTAATATATTAATTATACCTGTAGGCATATTGATAAGCAACAAATTAAAAGTGAGGATTTGTCCCTATATTAATTTTGTTATTATTTATTTATTTATTTATTATCTTTTATTATTCTTTTTTTTAGCAGTATTGCATTAGCCTTCATTAAATATTGTGATTTAAATATGTGCTTGTGGTATCTACAAATAAGTAACACTTAGTTTAGATAAGTTGCTATGTCATGTAGATGCATTCATACTGTACCTTATTTTAAATTTGCATTCAAATTTGTTAGAAAATTTTGTTTTTACAACAAAGTTAATTTCCAGCCATAACCTCAACATTTGTACTTATATTGCTTACATGGCATAAACTTCACACAAAGGAATCAACACAACCACACTTTCATTAACCTAGAAAAGTAATCACAAACTAAAAGACAATTATACCAAAAATAGGAGCTTCACAGTGTTAACCCTTCCAATACTTGCCTACTAAACATCGAATTGCATTTGTGTGGGTTTTTGGTTTATATGATCTAAAGGATGAGTCCAAATAATTTTTCTGATGTAAGCATCAGAGTGGTTGCTGACAGAGCCTAACATGACATAAATCTTTACACTTGTGGTACTTCCTTGAAGAATTATTATTTGAGATTTATGTATATTTATCATTGCATCAGGGTCTCAGAATTATTTATCAATTTATTTTCATTTTCTAAAGTGGTAGAAATCACAAGAAATTGATATTTCAACTCTGAGAAGATTTCTCAGCACATAAACAATAAAGGCAGTGGAATAGATACCTCTAGCCAGTGTGAGTCATTATCATCATGCAGCAGTTTCCACTGCAATAATTTTTAAAAGTAATATAAACACTACATTTGATAACACACAATAGTGAGGGTTACATGATATATCCCAGGGACTCCTCTTATACTTTTGCATGATTATTTTCCTAGCTTAATCACTGAGCTAATGGAATAGCTTTAATAAGACCAAGACATGCAGATCCTCCACTGTGTCACATTCCCTTGTTTTTGTTTAATAAGGATGCTGGCAGACATAATTAGAAAGAAGAAGAAGAAGACATCTTGTTAAAAGGTGATAGCAAAGGAAGTCTGTGTGTACGTCAAAGCCAGTCAAATGAGGAGTTTCTGTAGCCATTGGCACTTTTGGTCCTATGGCTTTTCTTTTCTTTTCTTTTCTTTTCTTTTCTTTTCCTCCATTTTACATTAATTGTCTCATATATCATCTAACATTTTTTATCCCAATCTCTTCACTGTCCCAATCTCTGCACTTTGCTGTTAATAAAGGCAATATTGTAGCTTTTTGTGGACAACAGTGGGACTAATTTGTCCAAAAAGTATTACTTTTTTTACTAACAATTTATCTTAGTTAAAATACAGTTAGATAGTTAAAATATAAACATAGTTTAAAAAAATATTTGTACATGATAGATATTAGTTGTTTGAGAAAGTATAAGACCTAAAGCAAAGTTAAACAATATAACCAACCCAGAATAAAGAAAAATCAGAAAAATCTTATTAAAATCTCACATATTTTTCCTAAACAGAAATTAGTTTACTTAAACATTTAAAGGAGACTTTTACTTGAGTCTCCTGCTTTTCACACTTGTCTCCTGAGACAAAAACTCTAACACTCTCACAATGGTCTCCTTTATTTTTTAGAAGAAAGCTCATCATTATCATACACTGTGATTTTTCTCCTTAGCTACATACTCTAAATCTCTCGCATGCGTCTCTTTTAAAGCTTTACATGAGATCTCAATAAAATCACACACTGTGCTTACAGTCATGGCCAAAAGTTTTGAGAATTACATAAATATTGGAAATTGGAAAAGTTGCTGCTTAGGTTTTTATAATAGCAATTTGCATATACTCCAGAATGTTATGAAGAGTGATCAGATGAATTGCATAGTCCTTCTTTGCCATGAAAATTAACTTAATACCAAAAAAACATTTCCACTGCATTTCATTGCTGTCATTAAAGGACCTGCTGAGATCATTTCAGTAATCGTCTTGTTAACTCAGGTGAGAAAGTTGACGAGCACAAGGCTGGAGATCATTATGTCAGGCTGATTGGTTTAGAATGGCAGACTTGACATGTTAAAAGGAGGGTGATGCTTGAAATCATTGTTCTTCCATTGTTAACCATGGTGACCTGCAAAGAAACGCGTGCAGCCATCATTGCGTTCCATAAAAATGGCTTCACAGGCAAGGATATTGTGGCTACTAAGGTTGCACCTAAATCAACAATTTATAGGATCATCAAGAACTTCAAGGAAAGAGGTTCAATTCTTATAAAGAAGGCTTCAGGGCGTCCAAGAATGTCCAGCAAGTGCCAGGATCGTCTCCTAGAGAGGATTCAGCTGCGGGATCGGAGTGCCACCAGTGCAGAGCTTGCTCAGGAATGGCAGCAGGCAGGTGTGAGCGCATCTGCACGCACAGTGAGGCCAAGACTTTTGGAAGATGGCCTGGTGTCAAGAAGGGCAGCAAAGAAGCCACTTCTCTCCAAAAAAAACATCAGGGATAGATTGATCTTCTGCAGAAAGTATAGTGAATGGACTGCTGAGGACTGGGACAAAGTCATATTCTCCGATGAAGCCCCTTTCCGATTGTTTGGGGCATCTGGAAAAAGGCTCGTCCGGAGAAGAAAAGGTGAGCGCTACCATCAGTCCTGTGTCATGCCTACAGTAAAGCATCCTGACACCATTCATGTGTGGGGTTGCTTCTCATCCAAGGGAGTGGACTCACTCACAATTCTGCCCAATAACACAGCCATGAATAAAGAATGGTACTAAAACACCCTCCAACAGCAACTTCTTCCAACAATCCAACAACAGTTTGGTGAAGAACAATGCATTTTCCAGCATGATGGAGCACCGTGCCATAAGGCAAAAGTGATAACTAAGTGGCTCGGGGACCAGAATGTTGAAATTTTGGGTCCATGGCCTGGAAACTCCCCAGATCTTAATCCCATTGAGAACTAACAAAAACCCACTAATTCTGGCAAACTCCAAGAAGTGATTATGAAAGAATGGGTTGCCATCAGTCAGGATTTGGCCCAGAAGTTGATTGAGAGCATGCCCAGTCGAATTGCAGAGGTCCTGAAAAAGAAGAGCCAACCCTGCAAATACTGACTCTTTGCATAAATGTCATGTAATTGTCGATAAAAGCCTTTGAAACGTATGAAGTGCTTGTAATTATATTTCAGCACATCACAGAAACAACTGAAACAAATATCTAAAAGCAGTTTAGCAGCAAACTTTTTGCAAACTAATATTTATGTAATTCTCAAAACTTTTGGCCACGACTGTAGATCTTTCTCCTTAGCTAGAGACACTGGTGGTCTCACATTTGTCTCCTATAACGTTTCAAACAAGATCTTAATAACATCACTCACCATGCTGAGATCTTTCCTCTAAACTAAAGACTAAAGACTAAAGGTGGATTCTCATTTGTTTCCTCTAAAGCTAAATATCATACTACGTTACTAATGTAACTTTGGTTCCCTCAGATACAGGAATGAGCAATATGTTGCTTAATGCTTATAAGAAAAACTCCTTTTTCTCAGATGACTGAAGCCTTTTCAAAAGTGCAGTCTAACTGTACGACCATTGCAGTGAATTAAAAATAACCAATGGCTCAGCAGTGGAACTGCACGAGCCTATGGCAATAAAGCCTGCCAGAGCACTACAGAATGGGGTGGAATGCTCAATGTAAATTCTCAGTGCCCTGACAAGGCAGATTAAGGTTTAACTCAAAACTAGGTGTATACTTGGGAACCACTGATCTAAACCAACAACGTGTATGTTAGACCCTATTCCATCTAAACTCCTAAAAGAGGTGCTTTCAGAAGTCATAGATCCTCTTCTGACAATCATTAATTTGTCAATTTCATTAGGATACGTCCCCAAAACCTTCATTATGTTATTAAGACTCTTATTAAAAAAATAATAATAATAAAAATAAAATAAAAACTTTACCCCAAAGAACTAGTTAATTTAAGGTCACGTTTTTCGTGTTTTTTTGAAGCTTTGATTGTGTTTACAGTGTGCAATATAACATGTGTTCATGTTTAGCGCGTAAAAAAACAGTATTTTTCACACAATTCACTTATCTGTATGCCGCTGTTTTCACTGTCATAAAAACGGGCTGATGACTTCCTTGTTCTATGAAGTCCCTCCTTCAGAAATATGTAACGAGTTCTGATTGTGCAAGCGGTTCCTGTGTTGTGATTCGACAGCAGCTTAGCGCAAGCTGCCCTCCTGGAAATGCGATTGGGCTAGTTTTGGACTAGTTTTGAGAAGCAAGTGGGCAGGATATGTTTTGAAAACCTGGCAATCCTGATCTGAACGCACATGCTGGAGATACTTCTAGGGTTGCCACCCGTCCCTTAAAATACCGTATTTGAGAATAAAATAGCGCGTCCCATTTTGAATCAATACGTTTGTCCTGTATTTTCGGAGTTGTCTTCAATGCAGCATCTCATGCAGATCATCCCACCGGCATTCTGTGAACAAGACTCATCCTATTCTGCCCGATTGGTTAATACTCGCTGCCATCGTTGGATTGATTGGTTTGTTTCAGGTTCACGGCCAATCAGAGTCAGAGGAGGGTGGGTCCCTTGGCAGAGAGTCGATTTGAAAGAATTGCGGAGGCTGCTCCAGATACCCCTGCGTCCAGCGCTGAAATGAAAGCGGACGCAAAAGTACCAACGAGAGTGGGAGGAATCGAATACTTGGCTGGAAAGTGTCAGTGGAAATGAGTATCAAGCCAATTGCGCAATTTGTCGGCGAGTGTTCTCTGTTGCGCACGGTGACTTGATGTGCGTCAGCATGCCTCGGGAGAACAACATTCATACAATAAGGTTCATTTACAATAAAACATTTTACAATAAGGTTCATTTATTAAACATTAGTGTATAAACTAACATGAACTAACAATGAGTAAGAAATACATTTGTTACAGTATTTATTAATATTTGTTAATGTTAGTTAATAGAAATAAAGCTTTTCATTGTTTGTTCATGTTAGTTCAGTGCATTAACTAATATCAACAAGATTTTAATAAAGTATTATTAAATGTAGAAATTAACATGAACAAAGATGAACAATTGCTGTATAAGTGCAAATCATTATTAGTTAATGTTAATTAATGTAGTTAACTAATGAACCTTATTTTAAAGTGTTAGCGATTTGTTTATTACGGTGTACAGTCAGACACATAAGCATTATTTTAGATATACGATAGATATATTTAATAATAAAAATATAGTGCCTAAGTGAAGCAAATAAACAACTTAACTAATTTAAATGATTGCATTATTCAATAGGCTACTGTAGAATTAACAATAGACTATATAAAATAGATTACCTTACCAGTAATAGCCTAATTAAAAAAAAATTGTGTGTTTATATTTTATCCAAAATCTGTGTTCACGCCACCTTATACAATTACTAAAGTTCATTAGCAATTAATATTTTTATGAAAACATGTTTTAAGTTGTGCTTTACCACCACTGGCACGTCATCAGACCTGTTGTCATCATGGCCCTGAGGGGTGTCCACCCCCCGTCCCTTATTTCTCTGTATTGAAGGTGGCAACCCTAGATACTTCTAATCACAGAACGCCTTTACTGACGAGATGCGCATGAAAATCACATTCAATTATTTTGCACAGCCCTACCATCTAGTTAACAAAGCTAAACAACATTGCCCTTTGTGTAATAAGTTACAGAAACTGTTAAACGCACCAACTTAAATAATAAAATACACTTACCGGTTGTGGTCCATAAACAACGCCTTCCCAGACAAAGAGGGAACTGCTCCATCTTTCAAGAATAATCTTTGTGCGAATCCGGAATTAAACTGATTGAGGAAGCTGTCCTCAGCAAAATGTGCTGAACATAGTTTTACATGTGGAATTATAATTTTCAGGAACCGAGTTAAACATAAATTGTAACCATTGATCTCCATGTACAGCGTCCCTGGGAAGGCCAAACAAAGATGATTGGACTCAGAGATGAAACAGCGTTTTGACGACATGGCGACAAACACAAACGCAGCTCTTCCTCTTCTCCGTAGGAGCGCAACAAGACCACGCCACCTTTTTTGTGTATTCCTGTGGGAAGAAGTTAGTCAAAAAAACGGTTCTAGTGACGTCATTACTGCGGGAAGTAGAGGGATGTAGTCCAAACTGGTCGTTAGATGTAGGCGAATTCTGTTAAATAAAATATCTCGCTTGGCATTAAACTTTGAGCTTTAGAATTTTACAGATATTATTTATACTCTAACAACAACATTACACACTAACTGAAGTTTGAAACATGGGATCACGAAGAACAGGACCTTTAAAGACCTGCCAAGAGATCATTGCAATAGTCTAGCCTGGACAGAACAAGAGCTTGAACAAGGTGTTGTGAAGCATGTTCAGAAAGAAAGGCCCTAATTATTATTTAGTATGGTCAAGCGGAGGTCTGGGAAATTTTACCATCTCATTTGAAACCATCATGGGCTATAAGGATAATACATAAACAAAATTTACTTTGTTTTTTATTGTTTTAGTTTCATGGAGTTTTCGTCAGCTAATATAATAATGTTATGCTTAATAGAGTAATAAAAAGATTATAGAACCACTGGCAATTGACATTACAGAGTTCTATTACAGTCCAAAAAATGGCCACACTACTGCAAAGAGACTATGTAATTGAACTGAATAAAAATAAAAAAATAAAATAATGTCACTGTGAAGAGACCTTATAGCAACAGAACAATAAAATACAACAAACATGTAGTGTATTTTAACTGAACGTCATTTAGATATGAGTGATTTTTTTTCATGCTCTTTATAACATTTTATTCATGTCCTCTGGTTGGTTTGTTCAAAAACAACAAACTATCAACACAGTTTATGCTGAAATGTATCTCAACATTAAAAATCTCAATCTTTATTCTAATTTGAAGGGGTTTGATAACAAATCTGTGAAGAAGAAAAATCTGACATTGTCAGAGTGAGGCTGTGTTTGAGGCTGTTTACCAGTTAAGCCAGAAGGATCAACAACATTAAAATAAAAAAGTGCAAAAATCTTTCATCATGTCTAAATATATATCCAAATGCAAAACCTGATAAAATTAATTATTTAAATGTTTTTTCTCATCAACAAAGGATTGTGCGTTACCAAAGTGACACGTGGACACTTCTGAGATCTGATAATAAAGTATTAAGTTATGAGAGAAATTAGACAATCTTTCTTTCCCTCTTTTTTTTCTTTCACCAGACTGTGACATAAATATCTTTTGAGATTGTGTATGTGTTATGTATAGCTACTATCTACAGCTTTGGACTCCAAGGAGTTTGGCAGTAGGCAGACTAGCATGTGTGCAACTTATTTGCCACTTTGCACAACTAAATATCCAGTGCACATGATGATTGTTTTTAAAATTAATATGTCATGGTTACAATTTGTAGTGCCCACATAGCACATATTTGGCCTCCTATATTGAGTCACGTTCACCACATTCCATGTTTTAGACCACAATTTTGTGTTTTATAAATAACAATTTAAAACCCATATACACAAATTGAACTGAGGTCAGTGAACAAGTCCTGTTGTTTGGTTCAGACAAGCCATCCCTCACCTGTTAGACAGGAAAAGGAGGGCAAAAACGAGGGGGGTCTCTACCCATAATTGCACCAGCATGAACAACATTTTTCAGAAATGCAGTTTCAAAATGCTGATGAAGATGCTGAATGCTGATGAAGATGAAAATGCTGAAAATGCTGATGAAGATTCTGCCATGAGATTGGTTTGACACAATACAATTAAAGGATATTTCCAGATTCAGATGGTTCAGGGATACAATAAGTTGTTTACGAAGTTCATGGATGCTGCTTTGTCTACCTTGGGTGTGCATTTTATGAAATACATTGACGGATGGGTCTTAAATCTAGATTAAAAACCCATATCTTTAACCTGGCTTACACATAACATACTAATATGCTTTTAATATCCAAATCCGTTAAAGGATTTTTAGGCTGCATTAATTAGGCAAACCGGAACCGGGAACACTTACCATAACACCCTATGTACTTGCTACATCATTAGAAGAATGGCATCTACGCTAATATTTGTCTGTTCCTCTCTTATTCCGAGGTCACCGTAGCCACCAGATCCAGTCTGTATGCAGATTATAGGGTCACTGCAGTCACCCAGATCCAGTACGTATCCAGACCAGATGGTGGATCAGCACCTAGAAAGGACCTCTACTGCCCTGAAAGACAGCGGAGACCAGGACAACTAGAGCCCCAGATACAGATCCCATGTAAAGACCTTGTCTCAGAGGACCACCAGGACAAGACCACAGGAAACAGATAATTCTTCTACACAATCTGACTTTGCTGTAGCCTGGAATTGAACTACTGGTTTCGTCTGGTCAGAGGAGAACTGGCCCCCCAACTGAGCCTGGTTTCTCCCAAGCTTTTTTTCTCCATTCTGTCACCGATGGAGTTTCGGTTCCTTGCCGCTGTCGCCTCTGGCTTGCTTAGTTAGGGTCACTTCATCTACAGCGATATCGTTGACTTGATTGCAAATAAATGCACAGACACTATTTAACTGAACAGAGATGATATCACTGAATTCAATGATAAACTGCCTTTAACTATCATTTTGCATTATTGACACACTGTTTTCCTAATGAATGTTGTTCAGTTGCTTTGACGCAATGTATTTTGTTTAAAGCGCTATATAAATAAAGGTGACTTGACTTGACTTGACTTGACGACTGACTGATTCTAGCGGAGAGGATTTGGTATGCCAGTATCAAGACTCTGTTCTTGATCACATCTCTGAGGTCTGAGTTTGTGTTTGAATGATCTGGTTCGTGTTCTGATGATCTAGAATTACATAATGTTATTAATTTGTATTATTGTTAATGAAAGTTTTATCAAGTTATTACTGTTATCCCTGTCAAATCAGCTTTATTTATACCTTATATTATTAACACCTTATATCAATGGTTCCCAATTCTGGTCCTGAAGAACCCACAATAATGCAAGTTTTTGATATGTGTCTTTTTTGACACATACATCTGAGGTAATGGAGTCTTTACTAATGAGCTGATGAGTTGAATCAGTTGTGTTTGAGTGTTTGCAGTATTGGGTTCATCCAGGACCAGGTTTGGAAAAAAACAAAAAACAAAAAAACAAATGGAAATAGAAAAAATCACCAACAAATTAAGAAAAAATCTTCATCAGTGACAACACATGAGCTGCAAATACTCACAACACAACCAAATACAGAAACGCACAGACCACAATGGAACTTAAAAGAACTGCAACAAGTGACATACCTGGGTCAGATGTTTATCAATGTCTGCTCTGAAAGGTGAGTTTTTAGTCTATTTTAACATCCTGATCAAACGATTCCTTATCTTTTTGGATATCATTAACCTAATAATAAGCTGTGAAACAGTATGTAAGCTAGCTTGCTAATTTTCATCACTGCCCCTATGAAAATTAAGCATGTTTTTACTATTAAAAAAAGAAAGAAAAAGAAAGAAAAGAACAAAATATGTTAACTATTTTTAAACCATGGTTTTGCTACCCTAACTATAGTTTAAGTATCATATTTGTAAAACAGTGGTTAAACAAATGGTAATTAATGTAAAAAAAAAAAAAAAAAAAAAAGAATTTACTACACTTTTACTATAGTAAAACCATGGTTAATTTTCATAAGGGTTATTCCCCCCATGCATTTCGGTAGAGTGTGCCATGGAACTGTTTTATTTATCAACACCCACAACAGACATCATATTGTGTGTATTTGGTTGCTTAAGCTCAACAAACTATGAAAAATAACTCTTATGTAATACTCGCGAGGCGGCATTATACGCGCAAACTTTGGATGTGACCGTGAGGTGTAGCATCTGCTTAGGAACACTGATGATCGTTTATGCTTTATGGCTAAATTCCTTTTAGCCTTTTGGCATTTGCGTATAAATTACAGAATCGGGCCCCATACTATACAGTTATATGGGTGCTAAATGGACACGGTTTACCCCCATTATCCAGAAGATGCTGAGCAGATTAACTCTCTTGTCTCCCCATCAAAGGAGCAAATGAAACCTGGGCCAGACACCACGGCCTAGCTGACCTGTGGACCACCTCCACGCTTACAAATACAGATAACACAAACACATAAAGACATTTTCTTTATTTAGACTACATTTAATCAGTTAAAATGTATCTGGTATATGCATGTGTTGTCTGTATGTTTCCCTATTACATTAGTCTAGTTACCACTTTATTTGTATTAGGTCTATGAATGTATCTCTGGTTTAATACCTTTTAAATTTTTTGTACTTGGTGTCAAAATGATCTGCTCTTTATTCCTCAAACCATATATACTCTATATGATCTTGAAATGCATCATACTATTTATACCATATTTTGGGTAAAACTACACCAAGTTTTCAGGACAGTCATAAAGCATGCAAATGAGGTGTCACTGGGACAAAGAAACACTTTCCCGCTGAAACTATACGCCTTGTTACTTGTTGCTTCTCTTAACTTGCTGTTCCCTGGAGACACCCATCACCTTGGAAACCTCGCAATTCCACTTCCGAGGGAGTCCGATCTTCTGGCAGTTTTCAGCAACTTTGTTGATTCACTTCGGAGCAGTCAACCCATGGATGAAATGATGAAGGTTTTACTCCTAACAGGATTCAACAGGAATCTACGCATTATACATGCACCGTTACACTTTACTCAGCAACTACATAACCAATGCAAGTACCGCTTCTCAACTATTAAGATGCACTTCTAGGCTTTGACCCCTTTTAATTAAGGTGATGTGATTCTTTCATGGTTCTTAACAGGTTGTGATTAATTGATGAGTAAATACTACTATGACTTTCCACCCTCTTAAATTTGTGTGACAATGTAACAATGACCCAATAAGTCAAGTGATAGTTCTGTCAGCTGTCCCAAAATGTGAGTGAAAGTCTTGTATCGCATGCAGCGTGCAGCAGGTCGCTGTAGTGCAGACAAGATGCGCTGATGTGAATAGCGCTTTAAAAGAGTTTATGGATTCGAAGGCTGGTTTCGAATGACTGATTTAATCTTATAGTTTGTGTGGATTTATTTTAGCATTCTAACCTACATGCTATACTGAATAAATGCAGGAACTTCCCTCATTATAAACTTGAAAGCTGGAGGAAACATTAAAACCATGTGATATAGCTACACACAGTCCCCGACCGAAATTTAGGACCTGATTAATTATAACTTAATTATAACTAACTTATTTTTAAAATAAAATTCCACAACTTTTTAAAAACTTTTTCAGGCCTGGAAATTTTTGTTTCCAGGCTATTCATGACCTTCCAGACCTTAAAAGCAATTGATGCACGCTGTTAATCACTTAAACTGGTCAACCAATGTGATTGCGCGAATGCTCCGTTACCTCTCTCTCTTCTGTCACGTGCCGGATCCATTACCCTGCTTTGTTCTGGGACCTCGCAATTTACAATTGAGAATATGAGAATATGTTGAGAAAAGGCTTAGACAGAACCTTAAACACTGGAAACAGGGTACAGTATTTCTACAACATGGCCCATTTAGCCACTGCTGGTATGTGGTGTAACTACAAATTTCAGATTCTTGATGGATGATTATTGGGTATTAGTACCTTTTGTATTTATGACACATTTTTAGGAAAGTATCTCTCATGAATCCGGTCCATGGCCTTTTGGCCATTGCTACCAGAGGTGGCTCTCCCATTACAATAACTCTCACACCACACATACTGTTATACATCACCCTGGACTGCATTTCCCATCATCCAATGCACTGATTGCACACTGCTGTCACTAATCACATGCTCACCTGAGAGCGATTACATTTACATTTACATTTATTCATTTAGCAGACACTTTTATCCAAAGCAACTTACAAATGAGGACAGTGGAAGCAATCAAAAACAACAAAAAGAGCAATGATATATAAGTGCTATAACAAGTCTCAGTTAGGTTAACACAGTACACATAGAATGGGCTTTTAAATAATATAATAAATAAAAAGAAAACGAATAAAAAAAAGATTAGAGCAAGCTAGTGTTAGAGGTCTTTATACACACACACACAAACACACACACACACACACACACAATTGCATAATAAATGAAAAGAAAATAGAATAGAATACAAAAAGATTAGAAAGGTAGTTAGATTTAAAAAAAAAATAGAATTAGAATAGTGAGTGTTAAAGTTAGAGGGTCAAATAAAGATGGAAGAGATGGGTTTTAAGCCGATTATTGAAGATGGCTAAGGACTCAGTTTCTCGGATTCAGTTGGGGAGGTCATTCCACCAGGAGGGAACATTTAATTTAAAAGTCCGTAAAAGTGACTTTGTGCTTCTTTGGGATGTCACAATCAAGCGACGTTCACTAGCAGAACGCAAGCTTCTAGAGGGCACATAAGTTTGAAGTAACAAATTTAGGTAAATGGGTGCAGAGCAAGGGGTAGTTTTGTAGGCAAACATCAATGCCTTGAATTTTATGCGAGTAGCTATTGGAAGCCAGTGCAAATTGAAAACAGAGTTGTAACGTGTATTCTTTTTGGCTCATTAAAAATTAATCATGCTGCCGCGTTCTGGATTAATTGTAAAGGTTTGATAAAACAGGTTGGAATACCTGCCAAGAGGGCATTGCAATAGTCCAGCCTGGACAGAACAAGAGCTTGAACAAGGAGTTGTGCAGCATGTTCCGAAAGAAAGGGCTTGATCTTCTTGATGTTAAATAAAGCAAATCTGCAGGATCGGACAGTTTAGCAATGTGGTCTGAGAAAGTCAGCTGATCATCAATCATAACTCCAAGGCTTCTAGCTTTTTGAAGGAGTTATGGTTGATGTGCCTAAATTGATGATGAAATTGTGATGAAATGATGGGTTTGCTGGAATCACAAGCAGTTCTGTCTTGGCAAGGTTGAGTTGAAGGTGATGGTCCATCATCCAGCAAGAAATGTTTGTTAGACAAGCTGAGATGTGAATAGCTACCGTGGGATCATCAGGATGGAATGAGAGGTAGAGTTGAGTGTCATCAGCATAGAAGTGGTATGAAAAGCCATGTTTCTGAATAACAGAACATTACACACTCTATTTACCACCCACTCAGTTCCTTTTCAGATTGCTGAGTATTGTTTTGCGTTTAACGCTCACCAAGAGTTAGCTACTTTAGCAAGCCATTCCATCTATATTTCCTGTTTAGTCTCTAGTATTGTTCTGCATTTTCCACTCTCCTAGTTTTAGCTGTTTCACCGAGCCATTCCGTGTTTCTGTTTAGTCATAGGTTCGCCTTTCTTGTGTTCAGATTCTTGCTTATGTTTTTGGATTACCCTTCTGTCTTGCTGTTTTGGACTCTGTTTGCCCCTGCCTGGATTATTGCTGTGTACCTTGATTATCTCTCTTTGCCTTCCCCTGTTGGATATTGTTCACCGTCAATCGACCCATGCCTGTTTACTGGAATGCTGTTGTGTTTTGCCCTTGCCATACCTGTTCGCTGGTGTTTCAACCCTGCCTGTGTTTGTGAACAAGTCTTTTAATAAAAAGCTTGCATATGAATCTGCACGTCTCACATATCATTCACCCTGTTACAGTATCATCACTTTTAATTTCATTATTGTACATTAGAGCTTTTATAAATCATATTGGCATTTACTGCTCAAAAACAATTGCTGTGTTCGAAATGCCATACTATGATACTACTATAATACCTGGTTGACCTACTATATTTACCAGAATCTGCTAAATATAACTCAAGTACACTGAAATCAGCACAGAAGCTGTGTTCGGAATGGCATAATACTATAAAACTCCTACTATATTGCAGTATGCTGCATGTATACTGTGAATAGTAAGTGAATGTTCTGTATGCATGGAATGCTCGGATTACCTGCTACATTTGCTGAAATTTGATGTATCTGAAGACAGATAATGTTTCCCAGAACACAACGCTCTCCATGTTATGTTTCATCTTCAAACATGTTAGTGAACTGGAGGAGGGGAATAGTAATTATAAAACACCTTTAAACATGTTACTGTAGACTACAAACTATCACTGTGTATCTAGAAACAATATTGTAAGTAGGACATAAATTTTACTTTAATCTCTACAGCGCGTTTCTGATCAAGTCAAATGAGATCACCTTTATCTCTATAGTGCTTTACACAGTACATATTATTTCAAAGATATTGAATAATAAAGATATTGTAGTAATATAATATAGATTTTGGCTTAGCATCGCCAGGCTGCCTGTTGTGTGGGGGGAACCCTGAGGCCAAACATGTGCACGCTCTGGAGATTATCACATGAAATGAAACAATATCCAATCAGAAAGCGAGATGACGGAAGACGGAAGCAGTCATGGTGCAGCACAAAGTGAAATTGATATGGAAAGCAGAGATGGAGGATTAGCTTGTTGATTTGTGGCAATAGCACAAATGTTTAAACAACGTGCGTGTATAAAATCATTCCAAACACTATCATTGCGATTTCTTCCTGCACATCGTCCACCATGCTTATTCTGAAGTTTTGCGAGATTTTGCGAGATTTCCCATGTTCACAGTCGAGACTCTGGTTGAAAATCTGTTTGTGTGGTGTGCTGTCTTTGTCACACCACCCACTGTAGGAGCAAAACGGTTAAATCAAGGATTTTTTTATCCTCATGTTTGTGGTCTATCTCATTTTGAAAATCTTATAAGATGTAAAAAATCTTTTGGTGTGTACCCAGCATTAAACTACTATGAAAAGCTAAAACAACAGCTTTCAAGTAATGACTCTACATCAGTGTTGAACAGCCTGAAAGCCATCACCCAGACCCCATCTACCAGCACTGAGGCCATCAACATCTGGCTGAAGACCTGAACAAGTTTTACTGCAGGTTTGAAAAGCAAAAACCTGGTCTGACACCCCACACCCGCTCTGACCATCTCACAGCACAGCCAGTACATAATCCAGACCAGATGGTGGATCAGCACCTAGAAAGGACCTCTACAGCCCTGAAAGACAGCGGAGACTAGGACAACTAGAGCCCCAGATACAGATCCCCTGTAAAGACCTTGTCTCAGATGACCACCAGGACAAGACCACAGGAAACGGATGATTCTTCTGCACAATCTGACTTTGCTGCAGCCTGGAATTGAACTGCTGGTTTCGTCTGGTCAGAGGAGAACTGGCCCCCCAACTGAGCCTGGTTTCTCCCAAGGCTTTTTTCTCCATTCTGTCACTGATGGAGTTTCGGTTCCTTGCAGCTGTCGCCTCTGGCTTGCTTAGTTGGGGTCACTTCATCTATAGCGATATCGTTGACTTGATTGCAAATAAATGCACAGACACTATTTAAACTGAACAGAGATGACATCACTGAATTCAGTGATGAACTGCCTTTAACTGTCATTTTGCATTATTGACACACTGTTTTCCTAATGAATGTTGTTCAGTTGCTTTGACGCAATGTATTTTGTTTAAAGCACTATATAAATAAAGGTGATTTGACTTGACTTGACAGCCACCAACACCAACACCCTCACCCTCCATCCCCCCTATTGTTTCTCAGCCTGTACTCAAGATCTTTGATGAGGATGTGTGCAAAGTCTTCAGGAAGCAGAAGATAAGGATAGCCAAAGGCCCAGACTGTATTTCTCCAGCCTGCCTCAAAGCCTGTGCTCTCCAGCTGTCACCCATCTTCACATTGATCTTCAACAGAACCCTGGAGCTGTTTGAAGTCCCCTTCAAACGCTCCACCATCATCCCCTTACCCAAGAAACCAAATATCACAGTACTTAATGACTACAGACCTGTTGCTTTAACATCTGTGGTCATGAAGTCATTCAAGGCTGGTGCTGGGCTACTTGAAGCCCAGTGTAGCTGTTTTTTTTCACTAGAATCTTTATCTTACTACCACTCTCTGTTTTTTAAAGTGATAAAATATAACTTAATTCACACCATATTTCTGATATTATCGATCAATCTTATCAGATTAATTTTGATCGTTCACTTTTATTTTATATCCGTGAGTGCAGTACCCCTGCATTGCGTTAGCACTCGTTAGCTGTCATTAGCGTTTTCATTCGAACCTATCACTGTTTTCTTTTCTCCTCTCCTCTCTCTCGCTCCAGTTCATCAAAGTTCATCAAACAACTGTGATAAGAATATTTCATCAAGCACAGTGAGTAATTGCTTCTCCTGCTATTGTTATTTGCAACTCTTGCCACAGTTTATCAATCTCTGTCGCAGATGAGGGATTCACATGTGATAAATGCAGGGAAATAGTTAGACTGACAGAGAAGATTTCAGAATTAGAGACACGAATCCAAACTTTAGTTGAGGACAGTAAGAATGTAAGGGCTCTAGATACCGCTCTTCTGTTCCAATCAAAACATTAAACAGGTTCTCTTACGAGAGTTCTCTCGTACTGCGTCTTAGCTAAGACGCTACGGGAAAAGTCTCTTTTCACGAAATACTGAAGCAAAAAATTATCCTTAATTTTGAATTATTGTAAAGCGCATTTGCAGCAGCACGCAGCCATAGGCGAGACGGCTCGCTCGCTTCGCGCCATCCATGCCACTTCCCGCCGAAACGGGTATGGCCTAGCCCTATAAAGGGAGCTCGAAAGGCTGACTCACCTGATTTTTCATCTCTTCAGCGAAGCTCACGCATCGTTGGATCACGAAGGAAGCAAGCGCCGTCTGATAAGCATCTCAGCGGGACGAGCCACTTCTGAAGCCGCTGTCCTTCGCCGCCTTCCACTGTCGCTCCTGCTGCGCTCTCCGGCGCCTATATCCTTTTATATCCTTGTGTGTGTTCGCCCTGCGACACACACTCGTAAAAGAGCTTTTAAAGATGCCTTCTTGCGGCTCGTGCAGAGCCCCGCTCAGCGAAGGAGAACGTTACGTCATCTGTGTCTCCTGCCTGGGTGAAGATCATGCAGCGCTCGCGCTCGCCGACGGCAGATGCCCTCACTGCGAGCTGTTGCCAATGGTGACTCTGAGGACTCGCTTGGCTTCTCTGAGCCTGCATTCTCCGCTGCGCTGCGGCGCTGTAAAAAGCGCCGTTTCCAGCGGATTCCGGAACCGCCTCCAGCTCAACCGAACTCGCCGGTTCGCCCTGCTTCACCGGCCTCCCCTGCATCGCTTCCCGATGGTCAGCGCCCGCTCTCTGCCGCCGCGTCTTCCGAGGAAGTCAATCTCAGGGCCGCGTCGGGGGAAGAGGACACGTGCTCTCTGCTAGCTTCGGGCAGTGAGGGCTGGGCGAGCTCCGGGGATCTCGCGCCTTCTGCTCAGAAGCCCAGCAAACGAGCTGACATCGAGAAGGAGCTGATGCGAGTGCTCACACTGGCCGCGACGAGCCTCGGCCTCGAGTGGTCTGCAAAGCTCTCAGCCACAACCCCCGCCTCCTGCTGCTTCATCGAAGCGCCGGTGTACGAGTTCTGCTGTGGGTGAGCTCTCACCCAAGCGCGCCGCTGTTTCAGTTCCAGGAATTGTGATTGTCTCAGCGTTTTCTGCAACGCGCAAGCCTGCACAGTTGCCCGCTTGCCTGCACACAAAAGCCGTTATGACAGCAGTGTCAGCAACGCAGCTCGAGACCCCGTTCTCGCTCTACCGGCCGTCGCCCCGCGTCGCGGGGACCACGGCAGAGGATTACGGGGAGGCCGGAAGCCCCGAAGCCATCCTAGCATTCCTAGGAAAGCGCCGGTGTACGAGTCACCGCGGCCGAACTCTCACCCAAGCGCGCCGCTGTTTCAGTTCCAGGGATTGTGACTGTCTCAGCGTCTTTTGCAATGCGCAAGCCTGTACGGTTGCCCGCTTGCCTGCACACAAAAAAAACGTTATCACGGCTACCCAGATATTTCCCGAAAAAGGTGTAATTTCTGGTGTCCCGGCCATGGCCGATGGTGCTATAAATGTAGTGACGATGCCCACTGCTCAGTGCCCATCTCCACATATAAGCACAGCCCTTCACACAGGGCTCGTGCCCATAAAAGCGACTCAAGTCGATCACGCGCACTACATAGTAAACGTGCCCACTCCTCAGTGCCCACAAACACTATGTCACACACGGCATGTGGTTTCTGTAAAAACGAAACCCGTGCACGTTCGTTCTGCCCAGGCAGACAGCGAGTCTAAAGCAGTAAATGTGCACGCTTGCAGCCCACAATTACTCACAGACAGCACGAGTCCCACGGGACCCGCTCAGCCCTCCCTCACTCGGTTAAGCACCGTGGAGGGGTCGAGGACGAGCGATCTGCCCGCTGTGATCAGCGCGCTCCCCGCCTCAAATGTCACAGGCTTAACGCCCATGTTAGAGCACATCGAAGCGCTGCCGTTGCCCAGCCAACAGAGCGCGCTTCGCATCCAACCCCTAGCCATTCATGCAGACGCATGGTCAGCACTTCCAGGGGTTTCGGATTGGGTGCTAGACATTATAAAGGGATGCTACTCGCTACAGTTTTTTCGACGCCCTCCGCGCTTTTTAGCGCGCGTCGAAACTACGGTCTTCTAGAGGGAACCGAGGTTACGTTAGTAACCGAGTACGTTTTCCACACTCACTCAGTGATGCACCCACTGAGAAACCTGATGAAAGTGCTCCAGTTATTGGTGATTCTATTGTACGGAACTTGAATATAGAGACACCAGCCACCATAGTCAAATGTTTACCGGGAGCCAGAGCGCCTGACATCTTGGCAAATTTAAAAGTGCTGGCTAATGCTAAGCGTAAATACAGTAATATTGTTATTCATGCTGGCGCTAATGATGTTCGACTTCGCAAGTCGGAGATCTCTAAAAATAACATTAAAGAGTTGTGTGAACTTGCAAGCATGATGTCAGACACTGTAATATGCTCTGGTCCCCTCCCTGCTTACCGTGGTGACAAGATGCATAGCAGATTGTCATCACTCAATGGCTGGATGTCTAAGTGGTGCCCGCAGCATAACATAGGTTTCATAGACAATTGGACGAGCTTTTGGGGCAGACCTGACCTGTTGAAAAGAGATGGTCTTCATCCCTCCTGGGGTGGCGCCGCTCTTCTCTCTAAAATATGGCAAATAGTCTTAGAGTTTATACTTGACTAACTGGGGCCCAGGTCAGGAAGCAGACAGACTGGCTAAACCGACCGTCTGCTAGCTGCCTCACGTCACAGAGGTCAGTTAATTCTCAGCACATAGAGACTCTTTCACCTAGATATCACACTATAGAACTGTGTCTGTTCCCCGAACTAGAAAATACAAAAAATGTCCAAACCAAGTTTAGATTAACAATTTAATTGAGGTTCACCAAATAAAAAACAGATGCAATACGGATAAACAAATGATAAAGCTTTGCTTATTGAATATCAGATCCCTTTCTACAAAAACATTTTTTTTTAAATAATATGATCACTGATCATAATCTAGATGTGCTCTGTTTGACAGAAACCTTGCTAAAACCTGATTACATTATTTTAAATGAGTCCACACCCCAAGATTAATGTTATAAACATGAGCCGCATCTAAATGGCAAGGGGGAGGTGTTGCTCCAATTTATAACAACGTTTTCAGGATTTCTCAGAGGGCAGGCTTAAAGTATAACTCGTTTGAAGTAATGGTGCTTCATATAACATTATCCAGAGAAACAAATGTTAATGATAAGTCCCCTGTGATGTTTTTATTGGCTACTGTATACAGGCCACCATACAGAATTTATTAAAGAGTTTGGTGATTTTACATCCGCGTTAGTTCTGGCTGCAGATAAAGTTGTAATTTTTGGTGATTTTAATATCCATGTTGATAATGAAAAAGATGCATTGGGATAAGCATTTATAGACATTCTGAACACTATTGGGGTTAGATAACACGTTTCAGGACCTACTCATTGTTGAAATCATACTCTAGATTTAATACTGTCACATGGAATTGATGTTGATAGTGTTGAAATTATGCAGCCAAGTGATTATATCTCAGATCATTATTTAGTTTTGTGCAAACGTCATATAGCCAAAATTGTAAATTCTACTTCTTGTTACAAGTATGGAAGAACCATCACTTCTACCACAAAAAAATGCTTTTTAAGTTATCTTCCTGATGTATCCGAATTCCTTAGCATATCCAAAACCTCAGAACAACTTGATGATGTAATAGAAACTATGGACTCTCGCTTTACTAGCATTTTAAATACAGGTGGTCCTTTACGCTTAAGGAAGGTTAAGGAAACCAGTATGACACAATGGTATAATGTGCACACTCGCACCCTAAAGAGAGCAGCCCGAAAAATGGAGCGCAGTTGGAGGAAAACAAAACTAGAGGTATTTCGTATTGCTTGGTGGGAAAGTAACCTATCCTACAGAAAATCATTAAAAACTGCTAGATCCGATTACTTTTCTTCTCTTTTACAAGAAAACAAACATAACCCAAAGTATTTATTCAATACAGTGGCAAAATTAACGAAAAAAAACCCTCAACAAGTGTTGACATTTCCCAACATCACAACAGTAATGACTTTATGAAGTACTTCACTTCTAAAATCGATAATCGATAGAGATAAAATTGTAACCATTCAGCCGTCAGCTACAGTATCACATCAGACAGTGCACTATAGACCCCCTGAGGAACAGTTCCACTTATTCTCTATCACAGGAGAGGAAGAATTGTATAAACTTGTTAAATCATCTAAACCAACAACATGTATATTAGACCCTATACCATCTAAGCTCCTAAAAGATGTGCTTCCAGAAGTCATAGATCCTCTTCTGAACATGATTAATTCCTCATTGTCATTAGGATATGTCCCCAAAACCTTCAAACTGGCTGTTATTAAGCCTCTCATCAAAAAAAACACAACTTGACCCAAAAGAACTAGTTAATTATAGACCAATCTCAATCTCCCTTTTCTGTCCAACATACTAGAAAAGGTGGTATCCTCACAATTATATTCCTTCTTAGAGAAAAATGGTATATGTGAGAATTTCCAGTCAGGATTTACACCATATCATAATACTGAGACTGCTCTCCTTAGAGTTACAAATGACCTGCTCTTATCATCTGATCATGGTTGTATCTCTCTATTAGTTCTATTGGATCTTAGTGCTGCATTTGACACAATTGACCACAACATTCTTGTGCATAGACTTGAACACATTGTTGGTATTAATGGAAGTGCATTAGCATGGTTTAAATCGTACTTATATGACCGCCATCTGTTCGTAGCAGTGAATGAAGAGGTATCATATCGATCACAAGTGCAGTATGGAGTACCTTAAGGCTCAGTACAAGGGCCACTACTCGTCACGCTTTATATGTTACCCTTGGGAGATATCATCAGGAAACATGGTGTTAGCTTTCACTGTTAGGCTGATGATACTCAGCTCTTTATTTCTTCGAGGCCCGGTGAAACACACCAATTTGAAAAACTAATGGAATGCATAGTAGATATAAAAAACTGGATGACGAGTAATTTCTGAAAAAAACAGAGGTGTTAATTAAGGGAATAAAAACTCTGCATGTAATAACCTAGAACATTGTCTAAGACTTGATGGCTGCTCTGTCAATTCTTCTTTTACTAACCACTGTCTACATCTCTCCAGTTATTAAGATGGATTATCCAGCTATTGCAAACAGATTATCCAGTGCATTGCCTGTTGCATTATGTTGTCCATTATTAAGAATTTAGACCTTTTTGCTCACTTCATGGATACAACAAACCAAAACATAAAAGTTTTGTTTTAACAGCACAAACCAAAAACTACAATGCTGACCTGATTATATATGCATGTGATTTGTACAATTACAGAAAACATGCTGTGTTTTGTTTCAGCATCTGAGGGAAAGAGTTAAAATGGCAAACGGTGACAGCAAATGCACACAGTATCTAGAGTGAGGAGACACTTATTTCTGCAGCATGTTTCAGGAAACCAACTGACAGTGTTGCTAACTTTAGTGACTTTGTTGCTACATTTACCATTTTACTTCTCTTAAAATGTTGGCATCTCTCTTCAACAAGCATGCGGAAAATTACACAGATTATACTTAACATTCAGCGGGAAGGAAGCAAATGGTAAATGATGACCTCGTCCTAACTGACAAACTCTTTTCATAAACCTCTTTTTCTTTCTTTTGCTCACTCACTTATAGGTCTTTCTCAAAAAATTAGCATATTGTGATAAAGTTCATTATTTTCCATAATGTAATGATAAAAATTAAACTTTCATATATTTTAGATTCATTGCACACCAACTGATATTGGGGTTAAAGAGAAGGGCCAATGACCCGGTGACGCCTTCTGAACTTTTCGGCACTTCCGTCACGACCTGGAAGGTCCAGGTCTAAGCCCAAACAACAAAAGGGGCCTTGCCAATCCTGGTCTAAGGAACAATGATGGGCTCAGAAGACTAGTGTTGCAACTCGCACCTATCCCCTGCCTGTGGGTTGGGCTAGGAGGAGGTGTGCATCAATAGGTAAAATGCAAGACCTAAGGGAGGTGATCCAAACAAGGTGCTCTCAGTGCTTCAGTCTGGACCAGAGTAAAAGTTGAATATCTACTCACTTCACTCTGAAGGCTTTCAAACCTGCCCTCCTCTTTGGAATTCCAACAACCATGGTTTTCTGCTGCTTTAAAAAAGATGGCGCCGGTGTGTCTGGCTCGCTGTCTTACTCTGGCAGTCTTTGTTTTGTTTGTGTGGTTTGTGCTGTCTGTCCCAAAGACCATTCATTCTCTGTTGGTGTACGATCGTCAAGAGTTACTTAAAATCAAAAGTACGGTGGACTTTACTGAAAACTACTCCCAGGGTGGTTCAAAAACATTTCCCCCACCACTCTTGGTGGATGTCCCACCTTATTTGATCTGCATCGAGGGTCCACCTCCCTGGAGATGCAGACGTGGAGGGGCGCGTAGCGGTTAGCTAGTCCGGATTAAGGAATGGCTGGCTTCACCCTTTGAGTTGTTGCTGGCGACACCGGAATGTCACCGATGTTTTCTACACCTTGTCGCTCGTCGCGGCCTTGTTCTAACTAGCAGCTGGTTGATACCCGTTGTAGGATTGTACGAGGAGCGACATGGTCTGCGCAGCTGCGCACCTCGTTCCCGAAGTCCTGGCGGAAGTAACTACAGCAGCCTTCGGCCACTGTGCCGGTCAGCTCATGCGGCTGACATCTCGACTCTCCCAACCAAATGTGCACTGATAAATGCAAGGTCGGTAATTAACAAAACTTTCATCCTTAAGGACTTCTTCATCACACAAGCTGTGGATGTACTGTTTTTAACAGAAACATGGATTGCTGTGGGTGAGTCAGATGCTTTTACAGACCTCTTACCTCCTGACTGTACTTTTTTAAATTCCCCAAGGACCACTGGACGTGGAGGAGGAATAGCGACTGTCTTAAAGAGCAGCTTACATTGTAAGCTTTTGGCACCATCTCTTTTCTCATCATTTGAATTGAGCTTGTTTGTTTTAGGCCGTTTGGATCCCGTACTGTGTGCAGTGATATATCGCCAGCCGAAATATAACAAACATTTTATAAAAGAGTTCTCTGACTTCTTGGCCAGTATTATGACAGACTATGACAGAGTTTTAATTGTTGGTGATTTTTAATGTTTGTTGTCCCTCCAAACCCCTTACAAAGGATTTTTTTTGATATGATTGATACTTTTAACTTTTTCAACATGTCAGTGGACCCACTCAGGAACAGGGACACACGTTAGATCTTGTGTTATTCTATGATCTGCCCATTTTGAATATTCAGACACAGGTAGCCTCGCTTAGCTATGGATGGTAATCCACAACTTCAAAACTATGCTTACACACAAAGACAGTAAAGCAAACGCCAAGAGCTGGAAGGACCAATGATAGTCAACTGAAATATAAGATTCTGCAAAGAAAGTCCTTTGTTTGAGAATAAACTCTAAAAGTTCTCAAATTATGACTTCCAACAAGTAAGCAGGTAGCAGCAGTTCCACCATGAAGTTTCCCTCTACCAAACGAACTCACTTGCTCTCTGACTACCAGACTGATATCCTGTAACAATTATTCACTAGTGCTCCTAGTGGTATTACAGCTTGTCAAACCTTAAGCCAATAGACAAGGAAAATACAATATAAAACCCAAGTAACACTTAGCCTGTTACAACAGTATGAAACATGAGAGAGCAGATATGAGAGGGGTTGGGTCCTTCTTTATCTGAATATGAAGATAACACATAATTATCTTCTGTTCCTTTATTTTGAGCCCCTACTCTGCAGCAGAAATGCAAGAACACCCACATTCTACATTGTGATGATAGAAGGAAAATGTCTGTAATCTCCAGTAGATGCCCAGTTAGCACCTACAGCTGCTAACAATAGATGCACCCTACCTTTTAAAGTGTTATTATTTTACTTTTCCCTTTCCTCCTCTCTTTTTATTGGAAAGACAATTCACAAATTTGATCAATTTAATATTTGTTTCTCCTATGAAGCCATGAGATTAAAGCAAATGGAGAATTTGATCCCCTACTTCAAAGAAGCTTTTCGTTTCCCTCAGAAAAAGATCTTATCTATCTCAAAATGAACAGACATTTGTTATTTAATCCGCCAAAACCAAATTATACTACTATGCTGCTAATGGTAAAGGAATAGTTTACCCAATTGTTTTTTCTTTCTTTTTTTTCTGTAAAACATAAATTGAAAATCTACCCATAACTCTTTCCTTTACCATGACAATTCAGAGTTAATTATATCATCAAACTCAAAAACATATTGTTCCTATACATTTAGTAATGCATACTAATGTAACAATGTCTTATTCTCCATTACTCATATCCATTCATATTCAACTGGTATGATTGAATTGTATTATTGTCTCAAGCTACCTCTGTGTCTGACAATAGCAGATAAGAGAAGCATATGAAAATAAAAAACATTATTTTTTGCTGTTCAGTTTGGTGCCACATGAGCTGCAGAAATGACAGCTCAAGATACTTTAGCTCAAAATAACAGTACACAGAATTGCACCATCTGACTAGAATAAACACTCATGACTCACACGCCATCAACTGACACAATATTTTTTTCATTTAAATTTAGCATATAAATTCTGTTAATACTTAAAATGCTGCAAAAACTGGAAACACTTTTTGTCACAAACGCACATAAATGTAGTATCAGATGACAGAAATAGCATAAATGCTGTCATGATCTGGTCATCATCCACAACACAGACTCTCACACTACTACACAGTACACCCTGGACTACATTTCCCATGCTCCATTGCACCAATAACATTCACCTGTTAAGTATCACACACAGTTGCCACCAATTACACAGCACACTCATCAGACATACTTTATAAGCATTGGACTTCCTCTCACACACTGCCGAGTATTGTTTAGTGCTTAGTGTTTAGGTGTGCTATTTGATCGCAATCTTTTCTTAGAAAGCCACGTTTCTCGCATTTGTAAAACTGCATTTTTCCATCTCAAAAATATATCTAAATTACGGCCTATGGTCTCAATGTCAAATGCAGAAATGTTAATCCATGCATTTATGACCTCAAGGTTAGATTATTGCAATGCTTTATTGGTTGGTTGTTCTGCATGCTTAGTAAACAAACTACAGCTAGTCCAAAATGCAGCAGCAAGAGTTCTTACTAGAACCAGGAAGTATGACCATATTAGCCCGGTCCTGTCAACACTGCACTGGCTCCCTATCAAACATCATATAGATTTTAAAATATTGCTTATTACTTATAAAGCCCTGAATGGTTTTGCACCTGAGTATTTGAATGAGCTCCTTTTGCAATTATAATCCTCTACGTCCGCTACGTTCTCAAAACTCAGGCAATTTGATAATACCTAGAATATCAAAATCAACTGCGGGTGGCAGATCCTTTTCCTATTTGGCGCCTAAACTCTGGAATAACCTACCTAACATTGTTGGGGAAGCAGACACACTCTTGGAGTTTAAATCTAGATTAAACACCCATCTCTTTAACCTGGCTTACACATAACATACTAATATGCTTTTAATATCCAAATCCGTTAAAGGATTTTAGGCTGCATTAATTAGATTAACCGGAACCGGAAACACTTCCCATAACACCCTATGTACTTGCTACATCATTAGAAGAATGGCATCTACGCTAATATTTGTCTGTTTCTCTCTTATTCCGAGGTCACCGTAGCCACCAGATCCAGTCTGTATCCAGATCAGAGGGTCACTGCAGTCACCCAGATCCAGTACGTATCCAGACCAGATGGTGGATCAGCACCTAGAAAAGACCTCTACTGCCCTGAAAGAAAGCCGAGACCAGGACAACTAAAGCCCCAGATCCCCTGTAAAGACCTTGTCTCAGAGGACCACCAGGACAAGACCACAGGAAACAGATGATTCTTCTGCACAATCTGACTTTGCTGAAGCCTGGAATTGAACTACTGGTTTCGTCTGGTCAGAGGAGAACTGGCCCCCCAACTGAGCCTGGTTTCTCCCAAGGTTTTTTTCTCCATTCTGTCACCGATGGAGTTTCGGTTCCTTGCCGTTGTCGCCTCTGGCTTGCTTAGTTTGGGTCACTTCATCTACAGCGATATCGTTGACTTGATTGCAAATAAATGCACAGACACTATTTAACTGAACAGAGATGACATCACTGAATTCAATGATGAACTGCCTTTAACTATTATTTTGCATTATTGACACACTGTTTTCCTAATGAATGTTATTCAGTTGCTTTGACGCAATGTATTTTGTTTAAAGCGCTATATAAATAAAGGTGACTTGACTTGACTTATCACTCTCCTAGAGATAGCTACCTTACGGAGTCACTTCTAGTGTAGTCTTAGTTTGTTTCCTGACCTTCTGCCTCTGTTTATTGGATTAACCCTTTGTCTTGTGTTTCGGATTGTGTTCGCACCTTGCCTGGACAATTGCTTATATCATTGGATTCCCCCTCTTGTCGCTGCCCTCTGGATTCTGTTTGCCGATTGAAGACCCACGCTTGTTCTAGGATTGCTCTTTGTTTTACCTGTGTTATACCTGATTGCCATTGTTTGACCCTTGCCTGTTTATGACCATGTCTCTTAATAAAGCCTTGCATATGGATCCACGTCTCATCAGCCCCGTAACACATGCAGTGTTTGCATTTGTAGTATTGCTCTCGTTAAAACACTGATTATCTGTAATGTTTAAAGGTGCATTTAAACCAATATATTAATATTATTATAATATATATATTATAAATATAATATCTCTGCAGCTCATCAAAAATAAAAATGGGCCATATTAATTACAAATCAAGATCAAATTTGTCCGTCTTGTTAAAGCACCCTTCTTGTTGTCGTCTTGTTGTCAGTACCCTTGTTTTTCCCATTGTCTGTCTCTACATATGTTGGCAAGTAATAATACATAAATAAATTTTGGCTTGTACGTATGTAACGGAAGCTGAATTTCTTTCCCTATGTAATGCATCAGTTATGGTCCCAAACTGGCTAAACACTGAGCAATAAACTGGGTAAACAGAATGGATTTTGACATTAAGTTTACTTACATTTGCAAGATTATTTTTTTTTTTAAAGAAGTTTACTTAAAGTGAAATTAAATCAACTAGACGAGACAACAGGAACCAGAGAAGTCCTCTGCAGAGTCTGACCTGTGTTGCAGCCTGGAATTAAACCATGCCATGCTTGTTTTGTCCGGCCAGAGTGGAACTTGCTGAGCATTAACATGTATCATGATGCCTGTCTTAGGTGCAAAACTTGTTTAATTATCAAATTAGATCAAAATGGCCAAATTGTTCATTGTGATATCTAATCACCATAGGGTACATTACAATTAGGTTTCCCCAGCCAAACGTTTAATAAACTACAGAGCAGCTAGAAGCTTATCTTCCTTATACAACAGTGTAATACTGAACCAATTGTATACAGTGTTTACATCTATACAATTGAAAACATGTCCTCAATGTTGCATTTACCGCTTTTTCAGTAGAACTCTTTTGATGAAACAAAACCTGAGAATTTCTGGAAAGAATGGATCAATGTATAATGCCAAAGTAACCCTGAGCCATATCTCATGACAGGTGGCCACAACAATGACTAGCGTTGTAGCTCAGTGCTACAGCACTGTCAGAGAAGAGCTTGCTAAAAAACTTGCTATTGTTTGCTAGCATAAATATGTAGTAGCATCCGGTTTTGATTAAAGGGGTGATAAAACACGATTTCACTTTTCTAACTTTAGCTAGTGTGTAATGTTCCTGTTTGAGCATAAACAACATCTGCAAAGTTACAACGTTCAAAGTTTTAAGCAAAGGGAGATATTTGCTTTTAAAGAAATCCATTTCTAAGGACTACAGCAAACGGCCGGTAGGGACTACACGACATTCCTCCAGGGTTGCTGACATCACTAAGCCCAAAACCCCTCCTCCGAGAATAATAAATTAGGGGGGGCGGGGTGGGGAGCGAGGCCATTTTATATTGCTGTGGAGATTGAGAAGAGTTGTTGTATGCTGGAGTGTCATTGCCGCGATGCCGACGAAACGCTATTATTTTCATCCGGATTGCAGGTCCACTTTGTTCAGCCTTCCTAGGGACGGGGAATGTAGGGATCAATGGTTAAAATTTATTTTTAACTCGGTCCCTCAAAATTATTACCCAAATCTCGCTCTCTGTGCTGCTCATTTTACGGAGGAAAGCTTCCACAATCTTCGCGAGTTCAATGCAGGATTCGCCCAACGGCTTGTCCTGAAAGATGGAGCAGTTCCAACTTTAAAAACAGAAGCTGTTTACGGGCCACAACCTGTTAGTATGACTTATTTTTCGTCGATGTGTTTTACTGTAATAGTTTGTATTGCTTATTGTACATTGTATCAAGGAAGTGAACAAATAACAACGCTGTTTGGCTCAGCAAACCAGTTTGTTAAATGCTCACTTATGCATTCGACAAACCCCTAACGTTAACGTTACAAACTTTTTTTCTTAATCTCAACAGCGAACTTGGAATTAGTGTATATCATTATTTGATTAGAGCGTTTATGTATTGTTTATCTACATGTTTGTTTATCTGCAGGCATGCTAAACATGGTTCTGTGTTTGATTTGGCTACTATAGTAAATCCAATGTTTAGTGTTCGTTTTGGGTTAATAGTTATAGCGACAGATATTTGGCTATAAGCGTTTAAAAATACAAAAGTAACGATTCCATTCAGTACCGATCTTCACTCTTTAATCAAAAAAAATCCCTTTGAGGACTAATATAATTTGTTAGAACAATTATATGAAATTCTTGCTTATGAAGCTTATTTTTTGTGGTCCAATGATTATTATCCAGTAATTAATTTTTTCCTACTATTTTACATGACAAATGTATGTTTTAAGCTGTAATTTGATCATTGATTACATATTGTCATTATTTCTTACAGACAACATCTCAGCAGGGTTCGAGTTCCCAAGAGCTCCACACTTATCATATGCAGTTCTAGTACATATTGTCTTTTTTTATTATAATTGTTATACCGGCTACTGAAACTTATGTGTATTAGAAAGTGGCTTATGTTTCTCACTGTAAAAAAATTGTAATAGCATGACAGATGGTTATGAGTAATTGTATTTTTTACTTTTTGTACTTGTAGGCATTCAGGCAACATATTATGGTCATGATGTGGGCACCCAAACAACTGACATGTTTCCTGATGTGCAGCTGTCTTCAACACCAGTAAGGGGCTCAGTCTTCAGGCCCAGTAAGAGACCTCGTCTGGTGTTAGATGAGGAAGAAGAATCAGAATTAAATGTCGAACCCACCGATTCCACATATAACCCAGATTCTGTTGTTACTGAAGAATCAGAATTGGCGTAAGATATAAATACATATTTACACACTTTTTTACCAATACATTTGTGTTTAAAAAAATATATAAAACATGAAAGCAACTTCCTAATATTTATTCTTTTTATATTGCCTTAGGATAGATCCACAGCCTGACCACAGCAATAACAAATACATTG
This sequence comes from Carassius carassius, assembly GCF_963082965.1. Lineage (NCBI taxonomy): Eukaryota > Metazoa > Chordata > Actinopteri > Cypriniformes > Cyprinidae > Carassius > Carassius carassius. Next base: position 26,706,929 of record NC_081784.1, read on the forward strand.
TTTTTGAAAGCTGTCTTCGAGAGCTGTTTGTGTCCTGTCCAATTTGTAAGACAAAGTGTGTTGTCCAGAGCGGACGAAGGGGGACTTTTGTTGCATTCACCCAGCTTTGTGAAAAGTGTAACTACTACAGACAGTGGCAGAGCCAGCCCATTGTAGGGAGTACCCCACTTGGAAACCTGCTATTGTCTGCTGCAACGTATTTTACCGGTGGATCTTTTAAACAACTAGAGAAGGTATTACAATTACAATAAAATTCACAAAAAAATACTGTGTTGTTTCATTATGTATGTACTGTATGATTTCTATGATTTCTATGTTAATAGATTTTCAAGGCCATGAAGCTCCAGATGATGCATTTCGTAACTTTTAGGATTCATGCCAGGAATTTCATTGAGCCTACCATAATACACAAGTGGAACCAAGATCAACTGAATCTTATAAGACAGCTGCAAGAGGGAGGAAATGTTGCTGTGGCTGGAGATATGCGTGCTGACACGCCAGGTACGTTTACAGTATATTAAAAAAAATCACGCCGTTTATTTTATAGTCTTTGAGTTTTCCTAAAATATTATGATATTGATGTTCTCAGTAATGTTCTATATATGATTATGATGTTTACAATAGGACACTCAGCAAAATTTGGCAGCTACACCATTATGCACATGGAAACCAACAAAATTCTGCATCTTCAACTAGTTCAGGTTAGTAATTAAGCATTTAAAAAAATTATTTACATTTTCTTTTATCTGTTATTGTTTATACTCTACTCTGTTTATACATTTGAAATGTTGTGTACCCAACAACAGAGCAACGAGGTTGGTGGAAGTTATCATATGGAAAAGGAGGGATTGAAGCGTTGTCTCGATAAGCTCGAGTCTAATGGTTTAGCTGTTGACTACATCGTTACCGATCGCCATCCGCAGATTCAGAAGTACCTGAGGGACCGCAATATCACTCAGTTCTATGACGTGTGGCACTTTGAGAAAGGTAATTATTTATCTTTGTATTATTAATTGATTCTTATTCAGTTAATTGTTCAACCTAACATGTACATTTTTATTTTTGTGGTAATTTGATTATCTTGAAATAATGATTGTACAACCAAGCTTTTACTTTGTACAGGTTTATCTAAGAAACTTGTCAAACTTTCAAAAATGAAGGACTGTGAGGTGCTGAAAAAATGGTTGCACAGCATCAAAAACCATGTTTACTGGAGTGCGATTTCCTCTGAGTCTGGGCCAGAAATGGTGGCGAAGTGGAATTCACTGCAGAACCACATCCAAAATGTACATGTTCATGAGAACCACCTCTTCCCCAAGTGTGAACACCCAGACAAAGTTTCCAGGGATCCAAAAAAATGGATCCAACCAGGTATGACTGTATAGAGAGACAAATGACAATAAAATGACAGTAAACTAGTAAAATTTTGAGATTTTCTTAATATTTTTTCTGTTTGGTTACAGGATCAATAGCGCTCCATAAAGTGGAAAAGCTATTATACAACAAGAGAGTTCTCAAGGATATAGAAAAGCTCAGCCACAACTTTCAGACATCATCACTGGAGGCTTTCCACAGTCTGATTTTGCGTTTTGCCCCAAAGAACGTGATTTTCCCTTTCATAAGAATGTTGTGCAGGTAATAATCTTTGACATATTCAGTAATATTTATAAGCATTGTTTCTAACAATTGTTATGGAAATGTTTTTTTTATTCATTATTTTATTAATATTAATGATCTTTCCCTATAATAAATAATGTTCTTTCCTAATAAGGAAGAAAAAGGTTAAATAGGTTAGGAGCCTTGCCTGTGGTAGAGACCTGCGCGGGACACAATTTTCAGTCCCGCTCCCGCCCGCTCCCGCAGTGTTTAGTACCGCTCCCGCCCGCTCCCGCAAAGATTTGTCATTTTTAGTCCCGCTCCCGCCCGCATCTGTGATATTATGTCCCGCTCCTGCCCGCAAATGCCCGCAAGACGGCAGGCAGGATCAGGGGCGGCGCTAGGACGTTTTTAGCCCCGAATAATTTTGTTAAATTGTGTCTCTCATAGAGCAAAACAATTAATCAGAAAAAGAAATGTGAATAAGATTACAGCAGCCGTGATTACCTAATCATGTGCATATTACAGTTTTATTTATATTTTTCCATTTTGCATTAAAGCGATGTGCTTTTTTGCAGCGTTGAGCAGCGTTGCGCACTTGATATTCTTGATGCTGCTCTGATGCACTACATTACGCAATGCTCTGTTTGTTGTTAGGATGACTAAAAGTTCAGCGGTCTAGCTCATCAATGTCAAAATGATTAAAGAAGCGAACGAATGCCTGGTAAAATGCAAGTAGATAAAAATGTAATATTTGACTGTTTTACAATAGAAATGATCAACTACCGACAGTAGCCTATCCGGTGACGCAAATTACTCATCTTTTTAATTTATTTATTAAATTTTGCTTTTTTTAATTGAAAATATGCTATAATTTCCTTGATTCACAAGTTTAGATTGCTTAAAACGTTTTTATTGCTGACAAACAGAATCTCTCTCACAAGTACAAATTATGAACGCTACTTTAAACATTTATATATTTTACTTTACACTAATATTTAATTTGCGGGAGTGCAGCGTATCATCCCTCCCGCCCGCACCCGCAAGTGCACCGGATCATCCCGCCTGCGCCCGCAATGACCTTTCAAAATTTGTCCCGCGCCGCACTGTTTTGCGTCGCGACCCGCGGGTCCCGCGGGACTCCCGCGGGAGTGCAGACCTCTAGCCTGTGGCCCTACAGTATGTTATCTATGTTATGAGTAGCAGAGATATGAAGAGCTATTAAGCCTCCCATCTTGGCCAGAACTCTCACATTCTCTTGACTGACTGTGCGACTGTGAGCCTTTCTTGCAAGAAAGAAACCATTATAATCATTGATTGAACATTTGTCTCTTATTCTGAATTGTTTGTTTATTTGTCACAACACAGTCTACTAATCTTCATATTTTATGGATTGTGCACTGATTACAGGCTGTATCTTGCAGCAATGCACTATAATGAAAATGCTAACTGTGAGCAGGCAACAACAACTGAAGGACAGGCTGTGTATAAGATCGTTTTTCCAAAGTCCAAAAAAGGGGAATGCACAGCAAAGCCAGTGAAAATAGAACCAACATACAGTAAGTTTGTTTTATTAACAATAATATATAAAAAAAGCTATAATAAAATAAATATAAGCTTACAAAAAATATTTATAAATATTACACAAATGTTAATTATAAAACAAAGGTAGATTATTTATCAGTAATTATGTAAAACCATAGAGTGACTCAGTATTCTGTTTTTTACAGACTATGTGGATGACCTTATGAGCCTTCTGTTACATAAAGTCTTTGTGGACCCCAAGCCATATGCGGAAGAGCTGCATGCAATCCCCATTCCACCTCCTCTGTCATCACAGTATGAAAAACCTTCCAAAGAAGAGGTGATTGCCCAGCGTGTGTCACGATTCAGTCGAGGGGTGGCCGGAACCCAACGTACTGTCCCGCTGGATCAGGAAACTGTAGACGGATCCGGTTAACAACACATGAGGGGATGACAACCCTCACACTACGTCCTAGGTAGCCCCAGCACCAGCTGACAAAGCTGCGATAGGCCAGATAACGGAAACGCCTATGACAGGAATAGAAAACCTCAATATTGTGTATAAAACCAGTGGTATATTGGAAACATGTATATGTGATGTGAAAATATGTTTGATAAAAATGTATATTTTGATTAGTTTTTGTCTTTGAATAACTATATAGTAAATATAAATGTGTAAATATATATATTTTGTATCTATTGTCTTTTATTTATGTTCTTTTACACAACATAATTTCATAAAATTTAATAAATACTTACTCCTCTTCATTTCTGCGTCTCACTGGTCCATAGTCGACTCTGTAAATATTATTGATATTTTGCAAAGTATACGGATTTAAGCAGTTTGGTTCAAAACCTGGATGCTCAACCATACATTTAGGAGGGTCTGGAACCTCCATCATTCGTTTTACAACCTAAACAGTAATGTAAGACAATGAGAACATACTGTACAATTAACCTATGTTCATCTTTTAAATATGAAAAAAGAATAATACAGAACTATTAACACGTTATGCATAATTTTGGTAATAGCTTATTACACTACCTTCTGTATTTCTTTGCAGCAGATGTTTTCCTCTTCAATTGGCATTTTTTCACAGTTATTACATGTACACCTAATAAAATATATATATATTTTTTAAATAAAAAAGGTTCTTGAATACACTTTTGTTAATAGACAAACACTTATTATTGTTATAAATTAAACATCGACTATTATAATTAGTACAATTAAATTACAGCGTATCTAAAAAAGTATTAGATATCAACAACAAAAAAACATACCATTCTGAAACGTCATTTAAACGCCGTTCTTGAACAGGTTCTGCTCGTTCATCTTCATTAAATTTTCTGGGTCCGATTCGGGCTCAAATTGGTATGGTTTTATTGACGCCATTGTTTCTAATACCACCAAAGCACAGACGACTGGTAAAGGTAAGGGGCGTGACGTTACCGAAAAACGTGCTCTAGGCGGTTAGCGAATCACAACACACTGGGCCAGCTTACCAATCTGAGCCCATTGCTATTTTTGTGGGACTGGCTTCATAGAACCCGGAAACCATCAGACCGTTTTACAAGGAGGGACAGAGCAGTGTAGAGTAAAGGTAAAATATATGAAAAATAATGCGATTTTTTAAAAAACAAAGCATGAACACATGTTACAGTGCACCCCACAAACACAATCAAGCCTTCGAAAAACCGCGTTTTACCACCCCTTTAAAGGCCCTTCTGTGTTAAACCTTCAAAAAGTCCAGGTTAGTGGCACCAGTGAAGAAGATATGGAGCACTCCAAAGTAAGATTATGTTGGGAGTCAGGGTAGCCCAGAGCATGCACATTTGCAGCACTTTCTTCCTGTGGCAAGCAGTCCCATCAAGCATTATTGGTTAGCAGCTGTCAGAAGAGCTCTGCAGAGGTTCTGTTCACTCCAGGTTGTTAACAGTGGGCTTTCCCTTAAACAGACTCTATAAACAAGAAGGCCATCGGGACTAGACCACAGGAAACAGATGATTCTCCTGCATCTGACTTTGCTGCAGCCTGGAACTGAACTGCTAGCCACAGGAGAACTACACCCCCATCCAGACTGAGCCTGGTTTCTCCCAAGGTTTTTTTTCTCCATTCTGTCCCGAATGGAGTTTTGATTCCTTGCCACTGTTGCCTCTGGCTTGCTTAGTTAGGAACACTTAATATCCAACAATATTGTCGACTTGATTGCACATACTATTTAAACTGAACTGAGCTGGATGATGACATCACTGAATTCAATGATAAAGTGCCTTTAACTAAATATTGAGTGTTTACTATTGTCATTTTGCATTATTGACACATGATTTTCCTATTTAATACTGTAAAGTGCTTTGATACAATCTGTATTGTTAAAAGCACTATATAAATAAAAGGTGACTTGACTTAAGAAACATTTACAAAAATATACTCAGAGAAACAGAGTATTCCAAAGTAAACTTGACAAATCATAAAATATATAATTTCGATATATAGAATAGATCATTTCAAAGTGAAGCCACCAATAATTGCATTTAGCCTTTATTTGAAAACATTATTATTTTTTCTCTCGAAGTAATGATTTGCTTAAATCAGTTAGACTATGTAAGTGTGAAAAGTAATAAATCGCAAACACCACTAATTATGCATCAAATCAACAATGGACTTACAGTTACATCATACACTTGGAAATGATGCATCATGTCAATTAAAATCGAACATAATATCTACAGAGTTTGAAAGGCACTAGTGTTTCACAGAAGTGTTTTAAGTGTAATATATTTTAACACTGACTCTAAAAAGGAGATAAGCCTGTTTTAGCAACACATCTGCAAATCTATCCAATGCGTCAAGAGACGAAATAACCTCTTTTCACAAGTTACATTTATAGAGCTTAGTGTGAATCTTGTGACAGTTTTCATTCTGATGTAAAAGGTAAAATGAATGCCAAGAAGATTCTGCACAATCGAAGACCAAGCCAAGCAATTATGAAGTAGCAATAAAACTGCGTGGCAGCAGAAAAAAGAAAAGCGTGGTAGGTAGGCCTCCTCTATCATCACAGTAAGGTAGCTTACCATCTCTCATCTTTCCACTGACTTCACATGGTGTGAAATTTACAGCAAAAATGTCTCCATGACTGGAAATGAATTGGCACAGGGAAAAAAAAAATGGAGGAAAGGTACAGTTCTGCTCATAGGTTTACCAATCCCTTGCAGAACATGTAAAATGTTAATAATTTTAGCAAAATAAGAGGGATCATAAATATAGATTTTTCTCAGCACTGTTTTGAATATGCTGCTGCACATAACAAATGTGTTCATGTAGGGGGATGGAAACTTCTGAATAGAATTAAGCATTTTCTTACTTTTTAAAGATATATTTTTAGACATAGAAAGATGTGTCTTTCTATATTGGCAACAACTATAGATGTTGCAGAGATATTTATAATTTCAAGATAATGTCTCTTAAATTGACTAATTTTGGAAGTCAAAAATTTAAAGTGTATTGTTTAAATTGTTTTAAATTTATTGTTTTAAAGGAGTTTAAGGTTTTGTGTTAAAATAATAATAATAATAATAATAATAATAAATAATAACTTGATGAGTTAAGCTTTAAGTTGGCTTGAAAAGTATCGTAACGTATTTTTAACACGATATGAATGCTGCTAGCATGGTTAACATGTTGCTAGCATGATTATCAATTTACCAGAATATTTCTAGCATGGTTAACGTTTAACTAGCATGCCAATAATTAGTTAATTATTAACATGCTGCTAGCATGATTAGCATGTTAATAGCATGATGTTATAATTTTGTTAGCATGCTTACACTAGTTACTAGAATGTTTGTAACATGATTATCATGTTATTAGCATGTTTTTGGCATGATTAGCATGTTACTAGCATGGCATTAGCATTATTCTAGCATGATTTTGCAAGTTACTAACATGATTTTTTATGATTAGCACATTACTAACATGATTCTAGCATAATTAATGTTACTACAATAATGATAGCATGTTTCTATCATGTTTAAGAAGTTGATGACATGTTTCTAGCATGATTAACAAGTTACTAACATGCTGTTAACATGATTCTAACATGAGTAGTAAGTTATGACTAGCATGTTGCTAGCATGATAAGCAAGTTATCAGTATGTCACTGACGTGATTGGCAAGTTAGTAGCATGCCTTTAGCATGTTGCTAACATGATTATAGCAAAATTAGCATGTTATTAGCATGTTGTTAACATGATTAGCATGTTACTAGCACAGCATTAACATGATTCTAGCAAGATTAGCATGATATTAGCATGTTGTTAGCATGATTAGCATGTTACTAGAATATCATTAACATGATTCTAGCAAGATTAGCATGTTACTAGCATGATTCTCACATAATTGGCACATTACTAGTAGGGCTGAAATGATTAGTCGACGTTATCGACAATGTCGACAATTTTTTTCGACAAATATTTTTGTTGTCGAGTATTCGTTTGAACCTAATTTAGAGCCTGCAATAATGCGGTTTGACCAGTGTGGCACTGTGGCGCAAGACTGTAATTCAGCCCTCCTCGATGCAGTTCAAGAGAAGAAGAGATACAGCCTCGCTCAGCGCTGCTTCAGAGAAACCGAATGGTGTTTGGATATGAAAATATATGACGCGCGTTTTCCTCTCAATAACGAAATAAACAACAACAGCAACAACAAAAATATCACAGCAGTGTGAAAGCAGCAGTTAAAAATGCATCTTATTACACCGATGTGGATGTTTGCACGAGCTCGGTAAAGCTATCACGTCACGTCTATAGTATTTTATGCAATACCTTAAATCAAGCAGTTTAACAGTATTAAACATTATTATTAAATATTTGATTAAAGTGATAGTTTGGTTTGCAGAGATCAAAGCTTAATCTAGCTCAGGACTGTTTTGATTATCATAAACCAGTAAGGTATTTTAAGAGAGATTACTCTACCAGTCAAAAGCTTTTGAATGGTAATGTTAAGATAAGTTTTTTTTTTTTTTTTTTTTTTAAGAAGTCTCCTCTGTTCACAAATCCTGCATTTATTTGATCCAAAATACAGCAAAGGCAGTAATATTGTGCAATATTTTAACGATTTAAATTAACTGCTTTCTATTTGAATATATTTTAAAATGTAATTTATTCTTGAGATCAAAGCTGTATTTTCTCCAGTCTTCAGTGTCACATTGTGACGAGTGGGGCGGGGCCGAGGGACGTGGGAGCGAGGCCGGTGGAGTGATTGGAGATGAACTACACCTGTTCAACCCACCGGTCTCGAGGCCCACGGAGGAGATGGAAGGATATAAAACTGGAGCGACGACAGTGAAGGACGAGAGAGGACCAGGCCTGGGCGTTATTTTAGGTTTTGGTTTTATTTTGTGCGCATCAGTCGTCCGTGAGGGGCTGGTGCGCTGTTTTGTGTTTATTTTGTTATTAAAGCTTCATTTTGATTGTCCGCCGGTTCCTGCCTCCTTCTTCCGGATGAACATGAAGGTTTAATTCATTACACACATGATCTTCAGAAATAATTATAATATACTGATTTGCTGCTCAAGAAACATTTATTATTATTATTATCAATATTTAAAACAGTTGAGTAAATTTTTTCAGGATTCTTTGATGAATATAAAGATCCAGAGATCAGAATTTATCTGACATAAAAAGCTTTTGTAACATTATACGCAATACCATTCAAAAGCTTGGAGTCAATATCATTTTTTATTTTTATTTGTTTATTGTGTTGGGGGGGGGGGGGGGGGGTTATCATAGAAATTAATACTTTTATTTAGCAAGGATGCTTTAAATTGACAATGACATTTATAATGTTACAAAAGATTTATATTTCAGATAAATGCTGATCTTCTGAACTTTCTATTCATCAAAGAAACTTAAAAAAATTATATTCATATTAATATAATATTTATATTTATATTTATATATGTTGTTGTTTTTTGGAGCAGCAAATCAGTATATTAGAATGATTTCCTGTGACTGGGATAATGATGCAAAAAAATCTGCCTTGAAATCACAGGAATAAATTACATTTTAAAATATATTCAAATAAAAAAGGGTTGTTTTAAATAGTAAAAAATCTTTCAAAATGTCACTGTTTTTGCTGTACTTTGGATCAAATACATGCAGGCTTGATGAGCAGAAGATACTTCTTTAAAAACAATGTTACTGTTCAAAAATGTTTGACTGGTAGTGTATATTGTGAATAAAATTGTTTATCCAAAAATAAAACATCAAATCACTTACCTTTATTTTGTTTCTTATCCATATTTTATCCATATTATATTATATACTTACGAAAGGAGATGTTAGGCAGAATGAGGTGTCATTAAGTTAATTTTAGTAATTAAATATAATTAATTAATATAGTAATTAAATATTAAATAAGAAGGTTTCTCTGTCATCTCATTTTGTGTGTCAAATACATTTATTTGTATAAATGAATTGTACTGTATGATTGTAATTATATAATATTATTTCCCAAAGCTGAAGTGATTAGACTATCTTTTATGTATTACGTATAACAATATTTTAATTGCAAGAGCTAAATAATCAATCAAATTCTACTGATTAATCAGTAAAATAATCGAACTGAAGATGAGCACCGAGCCGAGCCAGATAACGAATGAAATATTGACTCATTCTCGAGTCAAGAACCGGTTGCATCGGTTTTCGGATCACCAGTAGTGATGGGAAGTTCGGTTCTTTCGGACAGTTAGATTCAATAAACCGGTTAAAGAAAACGGTTCACTGATTCTTTTGCGCTCGACGTAATGACGTCATTGGTGATGATTGCCCTTCATTCAAGCCTTCGGTTTACCCGTGCTCATAACATTAGCACAGAATCAGTTCAGAATCAATCACCAAAAGAACCAGTTCAGTTCAGATCCGCTGAGTGTCGGTCTGCTTCACGCTGAATCACGCATGCACAGTATCATCAGCTCCTCGGTTCTTGAATCGGACGAATCCGACAGAAACGTTCTTGCCTCAAGAATGAGTCAATCTTTCGTTCTTTATCTGGCTTGGCTCGGTGTTCATCTTCAGTTCTCCCCTCACAGCAGTTCAGTCAGTGTAATGTTTGAGTAAATTAATTACTCCGGGATATTGGTTTGAGTGTCAGTCACGGTAAAAAAGTTCACAGCTTAAGTCATTTGTGGATCAATGCTTATTGGAGATGCAAACCGTTTCAATTCAATTTGGTGAACTGGTTCAAGAAGATCCGGTTAAATCGAATGATTAATTCGCGAACCGGATATCACTACATTTGAACGCGCTCACAACAGACCCGGAGGAGAAGACAATGCTGAATAAAGTCTTAGATTTTGTTATTTTTGGACCAAAATTTATTTTTGATGCTTCAACAAATTCTAACTGACCCTCTGATGTCACATGGACTACTTTGCTGATGTTTTTATTACCTTTCTGGACATGGACATAATACCGTACACACACTTTCAATGGAGGGACAGATAGCTCTCGGACTAAATCTGAAATATCTTAAACTGTGTTCCGAAGATGAACGGAGGTCTTACGGGTTTGGAACGACAAGACGGTCAGACAGCTATTTATACTAACTCCACCCACCAACGTGTGATTCAGATAGTCAAAGATCGATCCGGGTTTGAATCCGCCTTCTGCTGAACTTGTTTTCTCCCTTTTCAAATTTCAAATCACATCAGAAAAGCATTTATTTTCAATGAAAATGAAGAATATAATCAAAAATCTGAAAATAAAAGTATCGGGTAGGGTAAGGGTAGGTGTTGGGAGGGCTTTGTTGTGCCATTTAATAACTGAATTAAAATTAAAATGTATACTCATTAAGTTAATATTGTATACTGTTTAACAATGTACTACAATACTGAGGTGCAAATAATTGCCACTATTTGCAATAAGTAATATACTTTTAACAGTGTAAATAGAATCTATAGCTATTTGCACTTAGTGTAAGTAGCCGCTGCCGCAAGTCAATCATGTTTTGGTGTTGCTAGAGTAGGGTTAGGCAAGTTCGGTCCTGGAGGGCCGCAGTCCTGCAGAATTCAGCTCCAACCATAAAAAAAAACCTTCACCTGCCTGTAGCCTAGTAATCCTGAAGACATTGATGACCTTGTTCAGGTGTGTCTGATTAGGGTTGAATCTGAACTCTGCAGGACTGCGGCTCCCTAGGACCGAACTTGCCTACCCCTGTGCTAGAGGATGAGTACAGTGAGAAGTACTTGGTACCCACATTGACGTTAAGTGGTAGTAAAGCTTTTATATAGGGATGAATGAGTGCTGCTGTGCAGCTGTGGGGGATTCTGTAGAGAGGAACGGAGCAGCAAAACTCCCCATTAAAGACCAGCCCACATAGCAAACGGACTTGGCCCAAATGTGGCCTCAAGGTGTCACTGCTTGCCTCCTGTCGGCAATGTCATGTACCATTTCAGCCAGAGCTGAATGACAGCAATGGCAATGACAGCACAGCGGGGATCCGGCAAACAACATGAGGGCTGATTGTTGATGGGAGGAGTGTGGCCCAGATCAGTCAGGTGATATGTGGCCCAAATCAGGCTAAGATCTGGCAGCATATTATGCGACCTATGATAAACAAGAAAAATGCAATATTGCATGATAATGGTAAAATGATTACATACATTTTAATGAAGTGTAGTATTGTTAAAATGTAGTCTTTGAAATGGCAAGTCAAAACAAAATGAAAAATATCATTTAAAAATTAAGCAAATCAGTCAAGCGCATTAAACTGCACTTAATTATAATTTTATTAAATTTTATGTTATTATTCTTGGTACAAATAATCTTAGAATCCTTACATGAAAAGAAAGAGAAAGAGAGAGAGTATTTAACCATTGTCATGTAATATTTATTTGGTTTACTATGGGCAGGGGCGCTGCACAAGATCCCGGGCCCTATGCATAGGCAGTCCTAATGCCCCAATCCCCCCCCCCCCCCCCCGAAAATAGATACCAGACTTTTCAAGGGCCCTCTCTTCCTTTGGGGCCCTGGTAATCAGTACTGGTTTTACCCCCAGTCCGACGCCCCTGACTGTGGGACACACACTGATCTATAATAGAGAGTGGGGGCACATAATTTTTATTAGTATGCTGTCATGCACAAGCATTAAATAAAATGATCATGAAAGTATTTTATTTTTGTTTAAATTCTGTATCCATTTGATGCTTGGTGTGAGGAACAGATCCTAATTCAAACCGCATTCACTGGCGATATGTATCTCCTTCCTCTGTAGATATAGTAACTATTTAAAAATATGAGACTGCTCTCCTTAGAATTACAAACGACCTGCTCTTATCATCTGATCGTGGTTGTATCTCTCTATTAGTGCTATTGGATCTTAGTGCTGCATTCGACACTTGTTGACCACAACATTCTTTTGCATAGACTAAAACACTTTTTTGGCATTAATGGAAGTGCATTAGCATGGTTTAAATCATACTTATATGGCCGCCATCAATTCGAAGCAGTGAATGAAAAGGTATCATATCGATCACAAGTATAGTATGGAATACCTCAAGGCTCTGTACTAAGGCCATTACTCTTCACGCTTTACATGTTACCCTTGGGAGATATCATCAGGAAACATGGTGTTAGCTTTCACTGTTATGCTGATGATACTTAGCTCTATATTTCTTCGTGGCCCGGCGTAACATACCAATTTGAAAAACAAACGTAATGCATAGTCGATATAAAAAACTGGATGACAAGTAATTTCTTACTGCTAAATTCGGAAAAAAAAACAGAGGTGTTATTTATATGACCTAAAACTCTGCATGTAATAACCTAGAATGCTGTCTAAGACTTGATGGCTGCTCTGTCAATTCTTCTATATCAGTTTAGAACCTAGGCGTGCTATTTGATAGCAATATTTGTTTAGAAAGCCACGTTTCTAGCATTTGTAAAACTGCATTTTTCCATCTCAAAAATATATCTAAATTACGGCCTATGCTCTCAATGTCAGATGCAGAAATGTTAATCAATGCATTTATGACCTCAAGGTTAGATTATTGTAATGCTTTATTGGATGGTTGTTCTGCACTCTTGGTAAACAAACTCCAGGTAGTCCAAAATGCAGCAGCTAGAGTTCTTACGAGAACCAGGAAGTATGACCATATTAGCCCTGTTCTATCAACACTGCACTGGCTCCCTATCAAACATTAGATAGATTTTAAAATCTTTCTTATTACTTATAAAACCCTGAATGGTTTAGCACCTCAGTATTTGAATGAGCTCTTGATACATTATAATCCTCCACGTCCACTGCGTTCTCAAGATCCTTTTCCTATTTGGCGCCTAAACTCTGGAATAACCTACCTAACATTGTTTGGTAGGAGACACACTCTTGCAGTTTAAATCTAGATTAAAGACCCATCTCTTTAACCTGGTTTACACATAGCACACTAATATGGTTCTAATATCCAAATCAGTTAAAGGATTTTTAGGCTGCAATAATTAGGTAAACCAGAACCGGGAACACTTCCCATAACACCCGATGTACTTGCTACATCATTAGAAGAATGGCATCTACGATAATATTAGTCAGTTTTTCTCTTATTTCGAGGTCACCGTAGCCACCAGATCCAGTCTGTATCCAGATCAGAGGGTCACTGCAGTCACCCGGATCCAGTACGTATCCAGACCAGATGGTGGATCAGCACCTTGAAAGGACCTCTACAGCCCTGAAAGACAGCGGAGACCAGGACAATTAGAGCCCCAGATACAGATACCCTGTAAAAACCTTGTCTCAGACAACCATCGGGACAAGACCAAAGGAAACAGATGATTCTTCTGCACAATCTGACTTTGCTGCAACCTGGAATTGAACTGCTGGTTTCATCTGGTCAGAGGAGAACTGGCCCCCCAACTGAGCCTGGTTTCTCCCAACGTTTTTTCTCCATTCTGTCACCAATAGAGTTTCGGTTCCTTGCCAATGTCGCCTCTGGCTTGCTTAGTTGGGGTAACTTCATTTACAGCGATTTCGTTGACTTGATTGCAAATGATTGCACAAATACTATTTAAACTAAACTGAGATGATGACATCACTGAATTCAATGATGAACTGCCTTTAACTGTCATTTTGCATTATTGACACACTATTTTCCTGATTAATGTTGTTCAGTTGCTTTGACGCAATCTTTTTGTTTAAAGCACTATATAAATAAAGGTGACTTGACTAAAGTGTTACCAAATTATTAGACCATTAATAAAAAACGTATTATGAAGTTAACTAGTTAACCCTGCTAGGCTGTTGTTGTTTGGGCTTATTTCTAAATGACATGAGACTTTGTGGCTGTCAGGGATCTGCAAGAAATGGGACCCAAATTCAGAATGAGCAGACAAGGGTGTTTTATTAACAAAACGTAGACTGGAACAGCTGGGGGAATTTGCAGTGAAACAGTTCAAACAGATGGGCAGGGCAGACAACAATACGGGCAGGAGGGATGACCACAGAGACAGTCCGAGATGACCAAGGGCTCAAGCACAGAGGAGGCATTTCCAGAGGCAGGGCCAGGCAGACACAGGAAACCCGTAGCTTCAAGTGAAACTCAAATGTCACCAGTCTAGTCGCCAGGTAGAGAGACTCACGAGACTTGACACGTGAGAGAGGTGAGCTGCTTCCAGGCAGTGGGGTTCAGTGGCCAGGAAATCTGAGTGGGGGCAAGACAGGACAATACACGAAAAAAAGACTAGACTCAAAACGACACACAGACAATTGAAAACAAAGAGTGAACAAAAGGCAAAATAACCAAAACTTTCAGGCACCACCATAGCACAGAAACTGCATTTGTTAAATTTACAAATTACCTGCTTCTTGCGTCAGATCAAGGCTGCATCTCATTTCTAGTTTTACTTGATCTTAGTGCTGCGTTCGACACCATAGATCATGACATACTCATAGATCGATTACAAAACTATATAGGTATTCAAGGGCAGGCTCTAAGATGGTTTAGATCCTACCTGTCCGATCGCTACCATATTTTTTACTTAAATGAGGAGTCATCTCATTTATCACCAGTAAAATATGGAGTGCCACAAGGATCCGTCCTAGGTCCCCTTCTATTTTCAATATACATGTTGCCCCTTGGTAATATTATTAGAAAATACGGAATTAGCTTCCAGTGTTATGCTGATGATACTCAGCTATATATCTCTACGAGACCAGATTCAACTTCTAAATAATCTAAGCTAACAAAGTGTGTTAAAAATGTAAAAGATTGGATGACCAATAATTTTCTCCAATTAAATTCGGATAAGACAGAGATATTAATTATTGGACCAAAAAACACTACACAGAATCTTGTAGATTACAATTTGCAACTAGACGGATGTACTTTTACTTCCTCTACAGTCAAAAATCTGGGTGTTATATTAGACAGCAACTTGTCTTTTGAAAATCATATTTCCAATGTTACAAAAACTGCATTCTTCCATCTTAGAAACATTGCCAAGCTACGAAACATGTTATCTGTTTCTCATGCAGAAAAGCTAGTTCATGCATTCATGACCTCTAGACTGGACTATTGTAATGCACTTCTAGGTCGTTGTCCTGCTTCTTCAATAAACAAGCTACAGGTAGTCCAAAGTGCAGCAGCTTTTCACAGTGTCTGGGTTGTGTTCCCTGGGTTTCCACTAGGTGTCCTCCTTTCTCACGGTGTCTGTCACCTTACCACTTCCTGTTCCCTTATTTGGTCACCTTCCTCCTGTTGAGTAATTGATTGTTCCCCACCTGTCTCCTGTTCCCCATTATCCTTCTGTGTATTTATACCCGGTCTGTCTGAGTCCTTGTCTTATGTGTGATACATTCCATAGTCTGCTCTTGCCATGTGTTCTTGTTTTGTTTTATGTTTTTGGATTTTCTGGTTTTGACCCTGCCTGGACTGTTTATGCTTTTTGGATTGCCCTCAATAAACCTTCTTACCTGCACTTGGATCTCTTCCGTGTTCCTTGTATCACCGTACGTGACAGAAGGACTCCGTCACGCAGAGATCCAGCGGTATGTTGGTTGACGCTTCTTCCCCAGCCACCGAGCGGGAGAGAGGCGATCGATTTGAGAGAACCCGCCTGGTCGTGTTTGGCGGGACCAGGGGAGGCCGCCGAGGAGGAGGTGGGCGAGAGGAAGCTCAGCATTGCTCTCCACCATGGCCCCCCTTTGACTCTGGGCTCACGTGGGAGGGACCAGAGCCGCTGTCTCACCAGGGCAGAAGAGGAAAGCCAGCGCCACTGCCCATGATGGCCGCAGGTCCAGCGCCACAGCGCAAGATGGCCGCCAACCCAGCGCCGCTGCGGTGCATGACCACCAACCCCTAAACACGCCTGTTCCGGAGGCCGAGGCGGTGACTGATGCTGTTCCGGAGGCCGAGGTGGTGACCGATGCCGTTCTGGAGGCCGAGGCGGTGACCGATGCCGAGGCGGTGCCCGATGCTGTTCCGGAGGCCGAGGTGGTGCCCGATGCCGAGGCGGTGCCTGATGCCGCTCCGGAGGCCGAGGTGGTGCCCAATGCCGAGGCGGTGCCTGATGCCGCTCCGGAGGCCGAGGTGGTGCCCGTGTCTGAGGCAGTGTCCGTTGCTGTTCTGGAGGCCGAGGCGGTGCCCAAGGCTGTTCCCGATGCGGTGCCCGAGGCCGCTCCCGATGCGGTGCCCGAGACCGCTCCCGAGGCCGTTACCGAGGCAGTGCCCGAGGCCGTTCCAGAGGTGGTGCCCGAAGCCGAGGCGTCTCACGTCTCCACAGGCAGTCCAAAGTCAAGTCAGGGGCCCATTGACTTTGCAGAGTTGAGTCAGTTCCCGGTTGACCCTCCAGAGTCGAGTCAGGTGTTCATGGACCCTCCTGAGTCAGGGTTAGTCACCATCGACCATCCAGAGTCAGGGCTAGTTCCTGTTGACCTTCCAGAGTCGAGTCAGGTTCCAGTTGACCCTCCAGAGTCGAGTCAGGTTCCAGTTGACCCTCCAGAGTCGAGTCAGGTTCCAGTTGACCCTCCAGAGTCAAGTCAGGTTCCAGTGGACCCTCCAGAGTCGAGTCAGGTTCCAGTGGACCCTCCAGAGTCGAGTCAGGTTCCAGTGGACCCTCCAGAGTCGAGTCAGGTTCCAGTGGACTCTCCAGAGTCGAGTCAGGTCCCAGTGGATTCTCCAGAGTCAAGTCAGGTCCCAGTGGACTCTCCAGAGTCTAGTCAGGTCCCAGTGGACTCTCCAGAGTCGAGTCAGGTCCCAGTGGACTCTCCAGAGTCGAGTCAGGTGTTTGTGGACCCTCCAGAGTCAGGGCCAGTCACCGATGACCTTCCAGAGTCAGGGCCAGTCACCGATGACCTTCCAGAGTCAGGGCCAGTCACCGATGACCTTCCAGAGTCAGGGCCAGTCACCGCTGACCTTCCAGAGTCAGGGCTAGTCACCGCTGACCTTCCAGAGTCAGGGCTAGTCACCGATGGCCTTCCAGAGTCAGGGCTAGTCACCAGGGACCTTCCAGAGTCAGGGCTAGTCACCAGGGACCTTCCAGAGACAAGGCGGGTCACCGTTGAACTTTCAGAGTCAAGTCAAGTCACTGGGTGGTCTGCTGCTCCGCCCTGTTGGACATCCCGGCATCGACCACAGGGGCGTGGTCTTCATCTGCTCCGCCCTGGGGGACTCTGGCGTCGACCACGAGGACGTGGTGGTCTTCTGCTCTGCCCTGGGGGTCTTCCGCTCTGACCACACGGACGTGGCGGTCTTCTGCTCCACCCTGGGGGCCTTCCGCTCTGACCACACGGACGTGGTGGTCTTCTGCTCCACCCTGGGGGGCTTCCGCTCTGACCACACGGACATGGTGGTCCTCTGCTCCACCCTGGGGGAGGATTTATGTTACCGTTTGTTTTTTGTTTTGTGTCTTCACTCCTGTCCCTGTTCCCCTCTGTTAGTCTGGCCCTCCGTCCCTCCCCCTGAACCTCCTCCGGTCCTCCTCCCTCCTGGTCTCCCTGTTTTGTGTTACATTCTGGTGCCTGTTCCCCATGTTTTTTGTTTCTGGCCCTCCGTCCCTCCCCCTGAGCCTCCACCTGTCCGCCTCCCTCCTGGTCTCTGTTTTGTGTCTGTCGTGGAGCGTCTGGGAGCCGCTCCTTAGAGGGGGGGTACTGTCACAGTGTCTGGGTTGTGTTCCCTGGGTTTCCACTAGGTGTCCTCCTTTCTCATGGTGTCTGTCACCTTACCACTTCCTGTTCCCTTATTTGGTCACCTTCCTCCTGTTGAGTAATTGATTGTTCCCCACCTGTCTCCTGTTCCCCATTATCCTTCTGTGTATTTATACCCGGTCTGTCTGAGTCTTTGTCACGGAGTCCTTGTCTTATGTGTGATACATTCCATAGTCTGCTCTTGCCGTGTGTTCTTGTTTTGTTTTATGTTTTTGGATTTTCTGGTTTTGACCCTGCCTAGACTGTTTATGCTTTTTGGATTGCCCTCAATAAACCTTCTTACCTGCACTTGGATCTCTTCCGTGTTCCTTGTATCACAGTACGTGACACAGCTAGAGTCCTTACCAGGTCAAGAAAATATGATCATATTACCCCAATTTTACAGTCTCTGCACTGGCTACCTATTAAGTTCCGTATCAGTTACAAATTATCATTACTTACCTATAAGGCCCTAAATGGTTTAGCTCCTGTGTACCTAACTAGCCTTCTACCACGTTACAATCCATCACGCTCCCTAAGGTCACAAAACACCTGAGAAGAGATGATGTTGACTAGTGCTGCAACGATGCGTCGACGTCATCGATTACGTTGACTACAAAAATACGTCGACGTGCGTGAAATGCGTCGATGCGTCACACTGTTTACATCTAGCGTAATGACATACTGGGAATGGAGAAAGTTGCATTCTATCACAAAAACAGAGACCACTGTTATCAAAAGTGTGGGAATACTTTAAACAGAGACCAAATAATATGGCCCTTTGTTCCTTTTGCAAAACCGATATGGTGTACCAAGGCAGCACAACTGCGATGCACGAACACCTCAGAGGAAAACATCCTGGCGCTCTCCGGCGTTACGGTTTAACTGGTTACCGTTTGATCTGGTGACCAACTTCCTGGTTCAGGTCTCTGCTGATATTCTTGTAAAGATTACAAGTTATTGGTATGATCACCTGTAGCGGCTGAAGTAAGGATAAAATAAAAAATAAAGTCTGTGTTGGCGCAGGTTTCGAACAACTGTTAGGGCAGTTCACATATCGCCCCTGAAAATGCTAGTCGCGCCGCTTTCTCCTTCTTTTAAAGTGCTTGGGCAGTTGCACCCCTGGGGCATCTGTCATTGCTAAGCAACCATGACGTGCTCTCTCCACGAAGACGCGGAAATTTCAGCAAAGTATAAATGGATTTGCAGCACTAAAATAGCTTGCAGTAGCTCTGCTACTAAATGTATTTCAAAATGGCAATCCATGTACAGCTATGATCAGCTGTTCCCTCATCTTAGCCTAGCTTTCAACGTTGTTACGGGAAAGGATGAAGCTGATTGGTTAGTTCTTGTCACATGACCCGCGGTGCGCTTGCGGCATTCTGAAAAGTTGAGATGTTTTTAACTCGATGCGTTGTGGACACGCCTGGAAAAAACGAGCGCGTCACACCGTCGCTTCCATTATGAGCCCGCATATCGCGCGCCTACATTGGAAATAACGACCTTGAGCGCGCAAAAGACGTGATATGTGAACGGCCCCTTAAAAGACAGCGCGCCGCGAGACAACAGTCACAAACCACCAAGCTACCCCGAATCAGCTCCAGATCTCTGGAAACCATGCTAAACCATGACAGAACCCTGACTACATTTAATGGTTTGTGATGCTAAAGAACATTTCATGACGTGTCAGACAACTGTAAATTTATGGCTACTGTGGTTTAATTATAAACGCGGCCACATTCCAAGATGGCAGCTGTTAGTACCTGTCTGTCTCGTATCTGTCGGTTTTTTACAGTGTGAATGACATGTTGAGTGACTGAATTCACAAGACACCCGTGTTGTGTGGGAAAAATGTGTAGATTTTGATGCTGTTTCTCCTGGATGTGATTTTATTACTTTTACTGGTTAATCTGCTGTTGGAGTCCGAGTCGTTGGAGTTTTCCTGGAACTGCGGGCAAATCCTTGGTCGGCTTGCTATTGGATTACCAAGTCTGTCTTCTTGTGACGGCTTTTCCCGCTGGTTTCCAGTAGAGAGGTCGCTCATCGGGGGCCGATTTGTTGGCTTCCCTGTGATAGGGTGTCCTGTCTCTGTGCTGTGCTAGTTTGCAAAACCCCGGAGAACTCTTCCTGTTTACACCGTGACGTCATTCACCGCCACGGTTGGATTTGAAAGGAAGAATCTGGCTTGGATTGATTCCATAAATAGACTAGAGTAACAGTTGGAGTGCTATTAACATGATGCTTTTATCATTAGTCCTAATTTTATCTTTGGCTATTACCAGTGAGGTGATTCATAGAAATTATGAATATGATGAGCTCTCTCCACAGTCCCAAAAATATCTGGGCACTATCTGGGATTTTGGCTCTATGGACATCAAACTCAGCTGGAATCCACAGACTATTGGTGACTACAGAATTCTATATTTATCTGATTTAGTTAAGTTATTTGGTCTACATGATTGGTTTAAATGTTTTTATTTTTATCTTCCTTTTAGACCAGATTACTGTTTTTATAGAAAAGTAGCACTGCCTAGTTACAATATAAAAAGAAAATGTATAGTTGTTCTCCTTCTTATACTCTCTGGTAGTGTTCATCCAAACCCTGGTCCAGTACCAAATAATTTAAATACTCCGGAAGAATTCAAAACTAGAGCCGGACTAGGTTTTATTCATATTAATGCCCGAAGTCTTCTCCCCAAACTCGATTTTATAAAAACTTGGGCCCACTCAACAGATGCTGACATTATTATAATCTCAGAAACATGGCTTAGTAAATCTATTTTAGATAGGGATATAGCAATCAAGGGCTACAACGTCTACCGTTGTGACCGCCCTAGGAAGGGTGGTGGCATTGCCATTTATATAAAAAATCTTTTTCCTTGTAACATTGTGTATTCAGTATCCATTAGTAAGCAGCTAGAGCTTTTAGCCCTAAAGATGGAGTTTACATTGGGGCAAACATTGACGGTCATAGGTTGCTATAGACCACCCTCAGCAAGTACTGAGGCTCTATGCTCTTTAAATCATCATCTATCGAGCTTTGAATTTGGAGAGGTCCTTTTAGCTGGGGATTTTAACTTGGATTGGTTGACCTCTATTTCAGATAGTTTTAAATCTGTCTGTGACTCTTTTAATCTTACACAGTTAATTGATAGTCCAACTCGTCCAAACCTCAAGTGCCCTGAAAAGTCTTCTTTACTTGACTTGTTTTTAACTAATGCTCCACACAAATTCTCAGATATAGGTGTGTTTGCAAATGACCTGAGTGATCATTGTACAATTGCGGCAGTTAGGAATGCTAAAATCATGAAACAGAGACCACAGATTATTTTTAAAAGGGATATGAAGCATTTTTGTGAACAAGCCTTTCTACATGATCTGTTTCATTTTGATTGGAACAAAATTTACCTTATAGATAAAGTAGAATTGGCCTGGAAATATTTTTATGATGGTTTTCTTAGGATCATAGATAAGCATGCCCCTGTACGTAAATTCAGAGTTAAAGGCCGAAATAATCCCTGGTTTTCTCCTGAGATTTCATGCCTTCTCAAGTATAGGAATGCTGCCTGGTCAAGGGCCAGGAAATCAAAGAGCGAAACGGACTGGGTTTATTTTCGGCAACTGAGAAATAGACTTACATCTCTTATTAAAAAGTCAAAATCAGAGTATTTTGTTAATGAAACTACAAAAAACTTAAATAATCCAAGCAAGTTCTGGAAAATTATTAAAGCCTATTTTGGAAATATTAGCTGTAGTGAACTACCCCCTCATGTTATGGCTGATTCAGGCAAGGTGACTGATAAACAAACAATGTTAGCTTGCTTTAATGAGCACTTTATTTCTTCAGGATCCCTATTTGAATCCTTATGTCCTGATTCTTCTGGTTCCTTTGTAAAAGAGAACCCCTCTGACCCATGTTTACCTTTAGAAAAACAGTTTTATATTTCTCCTTTATCAATTACCAAAGTCCATAAAGCCCTTCAGGAATTAGACACAAAAAAGTCTGCTGGTCCTGATAATTTAGATCCCTTCTTCCTTAAGATAGCAGCTGACTTCATTGCGAAGCCTTTATGTTATATTTTTAACTTAACAATTGTCGAAAATGACATCCCTAAAGTATGGAAGTCAGCCCATGTTACACCTTTACTAAAAGGGGGCGATCCATCTATTTTGAATAACTATAGGCCTATTTCTAAGCTGTGTATTTTAGCTAAACTCCTTGAGTGCCTGGTTGGTGAGCAACTAAAGGAATTTTTAAATATAAATGATATCCTTTCACCTTTTCAATCAGGGTTTAGGAAACAACATAGCGCCATATCTGCAGCATTGAAGGTGATAAATGATATTGCTGGGGCATTGGATAATAGGAAAATATGTGCTGTGTTGTTTATAGATCTTACAGTTGATCACTGCATTCTTGTGAACAGTCTAGTGAGCATTGGTTTGTCTAAGCATTCGGTAGATTGGTTTGCAAATTATTTGTCAGGTAGAACCCAAAGTGTTCGAATGGCTGGTTCTGTGTCTTCATTTTTGCCTATTTCCAAGGGTGTTCCTCAAGGCTCAGTATTAGGGCCCACATTATTTTCAATTTATATAAACAAACTTTGTGAAAATCTATCGAATGCTATGTATCACTTTTATGCTGATGACACTGTTATTTACTGTACTGCATCATCTACTGCACAAGCCCTTGAGCTTTTGCAGTCTGCATTTAATACTGTTCAGAACCGTTTAAAACAGCTTAAGCTGGTCTTAAATGTACAAAAGTCAAAAATAATGGTATTCACAAACTCAAGACAACTTCCAGTTTCTTCTTCAAGCATCTCAACTTTTGAAGGAAATGAAATTGAATTAGTTAACAGTTATAAATATTTGGGTATAATCATTGATTTTAAATTATGTTTCAGAACCCATGTTAGCAATCTGGTTTCTAAGCTTAAGATAAAGCTTGGCTATCTCTACAGATCAAAATCATGCTTATCCATTCGCGCTAGAGAATACCTGGTGATGGCCACTTTTCTTCCCATATTAGATTATGGTGATCTGATATATATGAATGCTTCTGCCCAATGTTTGAAGAAACTGGATGTTGTGTATCATTGTGCATTACGTTTTTTTACTGGTTGTGGTTATAGGACACATCATTGTATCCTTTATTATAAAGCAAAATGGCCCTCTCTTTATGCAAGAAGGTACACTCACTGGCTATGTTTCATTTACAAGGCACTTCTTGGACTAGCTCCTACTTATTTGAGTGTCCTTTTAACAAGTAATCATGGCCATTATGGATTACGTTCAAATGATGTACTACACTTGTTGGTACCCCGTGTCAAAACAGAAATAGGGAAAAAAGCCTTTATGTTTGCAGCACCTTCTGCCTGGAACCTTCTTCAGAAATCATTGAAAATGACTACCTGTATTTCTTATAGACAGTTTGTTTCAACTCTGAAGAATGTGGAGCAGGTGAACACTGGTCAGTGTAATTGTTCATAAAGTTATATTAAGCCTTATTCAGCACTGGGTCTTGTGATATATATATATATATATATATATATATATATATATATATATATATATGTATGTGTATTTGATGTGGGTTTTTTATATGTTGGAAACTGTTCCTTATGTTTGTTTTTTGTTTTTTTGTTTGTTTTTTACGCTGCATCTTGGCCAGGTCTCTCTTGTAAAAGAGATTTTAATCTCAATGAGTTTTACCTGGTTAAATAAAGGATAAATAAATAAAAAAATAAATAAATAAACTCATATTTACCATAGTAAAATAATTTTCTTTGACTCTTTATTTTTTTATACTGTAAAAACTTCAACCACATTGGTTGAAAATTAATAACGGTTGAAATAGGTATATTAGAAGTTGTACTTATATATATATATTTTTGTAAAGTTATCCAAAGGATTCATTAGCTAATTAAAAAAAGAACATAAGATTAATTATTTATTGTAATAAAAATAATCGTTAGAGTAGTCGACAAATCGAAAAAATAATCGAGGACCTCAGATGATGCTAACCTTGAATCAACAAACAGAACTAACAAATATTGCTACAAGTGTGATTCCATCATATAATAATTATTCATTATTAATAATATTAATAATGTTCATCGTCTGGCTGACTACGTCTTGTATTAATTTGTCATAAATCCTGTCATACGTGCACAAACTGACAGTCACCACTTATAAGCTACTATTAAATATTGTAGAAACATAATTTTCTGTAAAGTTGCTTTGTAACGATTTTTTAGAGCCTGTCCAGCTATAGACAGGCTCTAAAAACTGCTAGGGCAGAGCATATACACAAACTCATAGAAAATAACCAAAACAATCCAAGGTTTTTATTTAGCACAGTGGCTAAATTAACAAATTACCAGATGCCACCTGATTCAAATATTCCACCAACGTTTAATAGTAATGACTTTATGAATTTCTTCACTGATAAAATAGATAACATTAGAAATAAAATAGCGAAGATTGTAGATTCTACTGCGTCTAACACTTCTGTTTCATCCATCGCACCCAAAGATAAACTGCAGTGCTTTACAAATATAGGACAGGAAGAGCTAAATAAACTTATCACTGTATCTAAACCAACAACATGTTTATTAGATCCTGTACCCACTAAATTACTGAAAGAGTTGTTACCTGTAGCCGAAGAACCGCTTCTCAATATCATTAACTCGTCGTTATCTTTAGGTCACATCCCAAAACCATTCAAGCTGGCGGTTATTAAGCCTCTTATTAAGAAACCAAAACTAGATCCTAGTGAACTGGCAAAATATAGGCCTATTTCAAATCTTCCATTTATGTCTAAAATTTTAGAAAAAGTTCTGTCTGCTCAATTGAGCACCTTCCTGCACAAAAATGATTTGTATTAAGAATTTCAGTCAGGTTTCAGGCCCCACCATAGCACAGAAACTGCACTTGTTAAAATTACAAATGACCTGCTTCTTGCGTCAGATCAGGGCTGCATCTCATTTCTAGTCTTACTTGATCTTAGTGCTGCGTTCGACACCATAGATCATGGCATACTCATAGATCGATTAAAAAACTATACAGGTTTTCAAGGGCATGCTCTAAGATGGTTTAGATCCTACCTGTCCGATCGCTACCATTTTGTTTACTTAAATGGGGAGTCCTCTCATTTATCATCAGTAAAATATGGAGTGCCACAAAGATCCGCCCTAGGTCCCCTTCTATTTTCAATATACATGTTGCCCCTTGGTAATATTATTAGAAAATACGGAATTAGCTTCCACTGTTATGCTGATGATACTCAGCTATATATGTCAACGAGACCAGATGAAATTTCTAAATTATCTAAGCTAACAGAGTGTGTTAAAAATGTAAAAGATTGGATGACAAATAATTTTCTCCAATTAAATTTGGATAAGACAGAGATATTAATTATTGGACCAAAAAACACTACACAGAATCTTGTAGATTACAATCTGCAACTAGACGGATGTACTGTTACTTCCTCTACAGTCAAAAATCTGGGTGTTATATTAGACAGCAACTTGTCTTTTGAAAGTCATATTTCCCATGTTACAAAAACTGCATTCTTCCATCTTAGAAACATTGCCAAGCTACGAAACATGTTATCTGTTTCTGATGCAGAAAAGTTAGTTCATGCATTTATGACCTCTAGACTGGACTATAGTAATGCACTTCTAGGTCGTTGTCCTGCTTCTTCAATAAACAAGCTACAGGTAGTCCAAAATGCAGCAGCTAGAGTCCTTACCAGGTCAAGAAAATATGATCATATTACCCCAATTTTACAGTCTCTGCGCTGGCTACCTATTAAGTTCCATATCAGTTACAAATTATCATTACTTACCTATAAGGCCCTAAATGGTTTAGCTCCTGCGTAACTAACTAGCCTTATACCACGTTACAATCCATCACTTAAGCACCTTAAGGTCACAAAACGCTGGACTTTTGGTAGTTCCTAGGATAGCAAAGTCCACTAAAGGAGGTAAAGCTTTTTCACATTTGGCTCCCAAACTCTGGAATAGCCTTCCTGATAATGTTCGGGGTTCAGACACACTCTCTCTGTTTAAATCTAGATTAAAAATGCATCTCTTTCGCCATGCATTTGAATAATGTATCTTAAATTGTGAGTGTAGTTGCATCTGATCAAATGCCCATTTTTATTCTTTAGCTTGGGTTAAACTAATTAATTTTACTTTGTTGGATGAGCAGCTATGCTAATGATGTTTCTATATGTTTTGCCACGGGATGTAGGATTTACATAAGCTCCAGTCATCTCCAGAAGAGATGATGCTGATCCTCAGAGGACCCCAGATGATGCTAACCCTGAATCAACAAACAGAACTAACAAATATTGCTACAAGTGTGACTGCATCATATAATAATTATTAATTATTAATAATATTAATAATGTTCATCTTCTGGCTGACTACGTCTTCTATTAATTTTTCTACAAATCCTGTCATATGTGCACAAACTCAGTTACCACTTATAAGCTATTACTAAATATTGTAGAAACAAAATTTTCTGTAAAGTTGCTTTGTAACAATTTGTATTGTAAAAAGCGCTATACAAATAAACTTGAATTGAATTGAATAACGATTTGTATTGTAAAAAGCGCTATACAAATAAACTTGAATTGAATTTAGTTGAACTGGTCATCTTCAGCGCACGCAGCTCAAAACAGAAATGCAGAACATTAACTGCTAACGTTTTAGGCTAACGTTATAATGAGAGCACCATTGTAAAAAAAAAAAAACATAAATAAATAAAAAATGAGTTAATTGATATGGTTTCGCCAACGTTAAGTGTTAGCTATCTGTTCATCAAAACATAAAACATTATTTACCCCGTTTATATCTGGAAGGTATTCATTACAAATCTTCCCTGTGTGTAATCATCAGTAATTATGTTAGTCGAGTGTCTTACTTGACTCTTGTTAATGTATTTTGCCCCGCCCCCAAACATATGATTCGACTATCAGTTGAAGATTCGAAAATTCCAATTCGAATATGAAAATCCTTAGTCGGGGACACCCCTAATATATATATATATATATATATATATATATATATATATATATATATATATATAAGGGTGGCCATATATATATATCAAGGTAACAAAGATATATTAACAAAATAATCTTTTAGAAGGGCCTCATCTATTCATTTTTTGCCTGGGGCCCCCACCCATCTTGGTTTGCCTCTTTGTATGTATGTATGTGTTTTTTAATTTATTTAATATGGAAGTCAATGGGGACCAAAACCTGTTTGATTAATCACACTGTTCAACATATCTTCTTTTAAGTTCAACAGAAGAAAGAAACTCTTACAATGAAACTTAAATGAAAGAGAAGGTAATTTTTCAATTTTCAGTGATTTTAAAATTTTGAAAGAAATTTGCACACAGCACGTACACTCACAGTATATATATATATATATATATATATATATTCACCTGAGCATAATTGCTCTGGAAATAGAAAATCTTAAACCAAATGTTCCCTAAGCATACAATTTTTTTTTTTTTTTTTTTCAATTAGGTTAATGAATTCAGTATAAGGGCAATGGCAGCATGCAAATCAAATATGTCCAAAGAAATAAACCGGCAAAACCAAATCATCTCTAAAATTTAACACATATCAGAGAAAACATCCAGATAAAGTCTTTGCATTGCATGCCACAGTATATCTGCAGTAGTGCTGTGCTAAGATTCAACCAGCACCCGACCCTGAAAGGAAGTGACTCTTCAGGCTTTCTGCTCTTTAAAGACACTCGATCAATGCTTGTGAAGTTCACAGTCCTCCCTCACTGACAATCTATTTAGTATCCTCTCATCGGATTCGCTCTCTGACTTCAGGCACA
Source organism: Carassius carassius (assembly GCF_963082965.1). NCBI lineage: Eukaryota > Metazoa > Chordata > Actinopteri > Cypriniformes > Cyprinidae > Carassius > Carassius carassius. The sequence goes on from NC_081784.1 coordinate 26,735,093, forward strand.
TTGGCTGCTGTGTAGCATGTTCAAAGGCACATATCGGCTATGCAAATCATATGAACTGCTATCAGAAGTAATGTGTTCTACTTGATATAGCTGGACGATACAGCTAAAAGAAAGGTTAAAAGTTAAAATATATAAGTTATGCACATATATTTATGCATAAAAAAACACATCGGTTGAATTCCTTGGAGAGGTGAGTTGAGAAAGCTTTCTAGATTGAAAATATAGGTTTGTCACAAAAGGAGGTTTTCTTATCTGCCAGTGCCTTATATTGTATGTTCCCTTTCTGCTCCATTACATTTTTACTGAAACAAATAAGAATTGTTACTCTGATGAGTCAAGAGAATGAAAATTATTTAAGCAGTTACAAGACAACCTTTCAGCACTTTTAAGCATTAAATAAACTCTGCTTGATGATTTTCACTCAATTCAGTGCATACTGATTTTCTTTCAGAACCCTTGGGAGGCCAAACAACAGTGCCAATAACGAGAGTTTGATCAGCCCGTGGTGTGATAGATGATGGCAGACAAAAATGGAGTTCAAGAAATTCACCAACTTGTGGTGGGTTGGGGCAGATACAGGGGTTGGACAAAATAATGTGAACAACCATTATTATTGGGGATAATAACATTTGTGTTGGCCATAGTAGAAAACAAACAAATCAAGCAAATCATGACAGGCTGTTTAGCGAGAGCGTCTGTAATCTTAACAGCTCTTTTATTCTTTCTTTTTTTTTTTTTTTTTGGTATTTTAAGAACAACTTTAGTCTTTACAATTATGACTGCATACACAAAGCATAGCAAGACTTCATCATCAAAGACCAGTGACAAAAACTGAAAGTGAATTATGGGGATCGTCAAATGCTAATTGTGTCCAAACAACACAGAACTGCTGCAGCAAAATTACAGCAAACTCAATATCCAACTTGAAGACACTGTTTCAACAACAACAAAAAAAGACCACAGAGAAATTCAAAAAGCTAACACCCATGAAAGAGTTGTAATTGCTAAAACTTTAAACACCAGTGTTAAAATTATTCTTTTTGGGTGATATAACACCATAATTTTCTAAATAATAATAAATAAATAGATAATTTTTTTTGTTATATACTTCATAATTGTAGCATTATGAAAAATGGCCTTTGAGTGGACTGTCTAGACTTGATCTGTTTTAGATGACAATAGGTGTGAGAATTAGATTATGTAGAGTGAGAGAAAAATGCTGAAGTCAACGAGAGACAAACAAAAGTCAAAATAGCAGTCTCACTTTCTCCATGACAGATAAATGCAACACATACCAAATTAAAATGCCTTTGTGATGCTTTCTGAGATAATTACACTTCCATATCCCCTTTCAACATCTCCAACTGCTTGACAAGCCTTTGTTTAGTTACCCTCCTCTTTCTGTATCAGACTTGTGCTGCTTACATTTGTTTTAGAAATGTTGGTTAATAATGAGAAAAGGCCTGTATTACCATGGCATGTGTTTATTGAACTACGGTAATAGCTACATTAATGTTTTTGTTTTTCTTATCTGTCTACTTATTTTTATTTTTATTTATTTTATTTTTTTTTGGGGGGGGGGGGGGGGGGTTCTTGTATTTACAGTTTATTAGAACACAAATGTGTATTATGACATGGGTATTACAATGTAAAGAGAGATTATGAGGATATTTCCTGTGTACTAATGGTAAGAGATTCTGACTCGTAATCCAAAGGTTACAAGTTCAAGTCTCGGGCCTGCAGGAATTGTAGATTGTAGATCCACCCTCAATACCACGACTGAGGTGCCCTTGAACAAGGCACTGAACTCCCAACTGCTCCACGGGTGCCGCACCATAAATGGCTGCCCACTGCTCTGGGTGTGTGTTCACGGTGTGTGTGTGTTCACTGCTGTGTGTGCGCACTTTGGATGGGTTAAATGCAGAGCACGAATTCCGAGTATGGGTCATGATACTTGGCTGTATGTCACGTCACTATCACTTTCACTCAAAGAGCAACAAAGTGTGGCTTTGACTGTAGGCGAAGCAATGGACTCTGTACTGACCCCAGCACTCTGTGATCTACATTTGGATATACAAACGGCAAACGATTCTGTAAAAGAGCTAAAAGCAGAAGTTAAAAAGCTAGAGCCAACGCAGCAAACGAGACACGGGACCGGATCGATTCCATTCAAGCAGCTGCGCGTGTGGATAGGAGGACATTCACAAACCGGAAAAAATATAGACACTGAAGATAGGAGAAATAACGTACGACTGTTGGGGTTACCGGAAGGGGCAGAGGGCTTCGATGCTGCTGGCTTTCTCAGAGCTAATCTTTTCAAGTGGAACCCTTCACTGAAAGGCCGTGACATCAAGATTGACCAGGCACATCACCTGTATGACGGGAGCAAAAACTCAGATCAGCTGCATTTTGGGGTTGTTCAAAAAGGTGTGCTCGTTCAAAACTGTTGCGTTCGCTCCTTTGCTGGCTGTGCTGATTTAAACCAAGCAGTTCTTTTATTTTTCTGTCGCAAGTTCAGTGATGCAGGTAGTGACGATTCTCTCCTGCCAATCTGTGATCAGCAGAGTTTACATGTCAAGGTTTGATAATGGTACGGTTCACTTATAATCTCAACCGAAGTGGTACTAAAAAAAGTACCAGGTACTGTACCCAGTGGAAACCCCCCCAAAAGTGAACCATACCAAACCGTACCGTGGCATACCATGCAGTGGGAAAGCAGCATTAGGCATACATCAGTGCAATAAAATCTTTGGATGACCAGGTAAACACAAATCCTATATACAAATCTGTACAAAACCTGTCCTGGTATTTGCGGCTCTGAAGTGCCTGCCAGAGTGATCTGAACCTTTTTCCTCACTCTGGATGTATACAGTTCTTGAAGGGTGGGCAGGGGAGCACCAATAATCCTTTCAGCAGTCTGAACCGTTCTCTGTTGTCTTCTGATGTCTGATTTTGTAGCTGATCCAAACCAGACAGTTATTGAAGTGCACAGGACAGACTCACTGACTGCTGAATAGAACTGTTTCAGCAGCTCCTGTGCCAGGTTAAACATCCTCAGCTGGCGAAGGAAGTACAAACTTTGTTGGGCCTTTGTAACAATGGAGTCAATGCGATTGTCCCACTTCGGGTCCTGAAAGTTGATGGTTCCCAGGAATCTGAATGACTACACTGCAGCCACAGTTCTGTCTATGATGGTGAGTAGGGGGGAGTGGAGGGGGGTTTCTCCTGAAGTCCACTATCATCTCCACTGTTTTGAGCATGTTCAGCTCTAGGTTGATGGAGCGGCTGTTTGACATGAATTTCCCCAGTCTCACTAGCTGTTGCCTATCTGTCAGAAAGCTGGTTATTAAACTGACAGATTGAGCTAGGATCAGAGAGCTGGGTCAGTTTGGTCTGTAGGGCTGCTGGGACGATGGTGTTGAAAGCCGAACTAAAGTCACAAATAGGAAACGAAAGTCCACAAATAGGATCCTCACATAAGTCCCTGTTTTGTCCAGATGTTGCAGGATGAAGTGCAGTCCCATGTTTACTGCATCATCCATAGACCTGTTTGCTTGGTAAGCAAACTGCAGGGGTTCCAGTAAGAGTCCAGTGATGTCCTTCAGATAAGCCAGAACCAGTTCTGGCTTATCTGAATTCCACACATTCCCAGTTTATCTGGAATGTTAAACGACCCAGAATAAATCTTGTCACATTGCAGCATCCTATACTTTCAGGAGGATTGGCTGTGTCATATTATTTGTAATTTAAATTTAAGGCTCATATATGGGTTGATCCTCAGTCTAAAGCTGGGGTGTCCAAACTCGGTCCTGGAGGGCTGGTGTCCTGTAGAGTTTAGCTCCGGTTTGCCTCAACACACCTGCCTGGAAGTTTTTAGTATGCCTGTTAAGCCACAGTTCTGACTATGATGGTGACTGAAAATCGGCCCCTCTTGTCTCTCCAGTCGTCCAACTAGAGATTATTATTCTTCCATAAATCGAGGCTGATATGCAGGGGTGACCGTGCATTCTCGGTAGCTGCCTCTAGATTGTGGAATGCCCTGCCCCTCTGTATTAGATCTGCACGTTCACTATCTGTTTTTAAATCTATGTTGAAAATGTACCTTTTTGATTTGCCGTTTTGTAACTGATAATTTTCTACTGTACTCTTTTATAGTATTATTTTTGTTATTTTTTATTATTGTCTTATTGAAATGTTTTTATTGTTGTTGTTCAGCACATTGGTCAACCCATGGTTGTGTTTGATAGTGCTATATAAATAAAATTGACATTGACATTGTTAAGAGCTTGATTAGCTGGTTCAGGTGTGTTTGATTAGGGTTGGAGCTGAACTCTGCAGGACACCGGCCTTCCAGGACCGAGTTTGGACACCCATGATCTAAAGCTTCATGGAGAGTAATCGAAGCTGACAATGTTAAACCATGTAGGTTTAAAGATACACAGGAAATAAAAATTATAAATATAAATTTGGCCCGGTTGTGGACAATTCTATTAGGATCTGGAAAAGGGTGGAACATCTAATGGGAGGACCTTTCAAATTCTGTAACAACATACCCTTACGGCACAACTTACATTTTTTATTTGAAAATCAGCCATTTGTCCAGCCCTCTTGGTCTACATTGGGCATAAACACATGTGGTGACTTATTTGATAACCAAGTACTCTGCTCATTTCAAGAACTAAGATTGAAGTTTTATTTATCAACATTATCATATTTTGTATTTTTTCAGTTATGTTCTGCTCTGAAGGCCTATGGAGATCCTAGGGTTTACCCTATTTCCTCTCATCCTATGTGGGATTGGAACACACCATCCTCTGGTCTGCCCTCTGTTTCTTTAATATATAGTAAACTATATGTTCACACTGCAAAGCCTCTTTCTATTGAATCTATCTGGAATTGTGAATGAACAGATTTTGATTTATCGGTCGACTTGGAGAGGGTGTGGTCTAATCTAACTTTAACTTCTAAAACTTGTCTCATTGTCTTATCCATTTCAAAGTCATCAATAGAACATACATAACTCTTTACAAGAGGTTTATTTTTACTACAGCTTGATTAGATGTCATAGCCTCCTTAAAATAGTGACTTTTGAATGTACAACAGCACGATTGAATAAGGCTAAACATTGTAGCATTGATGCATGGCAATGCTTTACTTCATACATTTTGGACTATATAAAGGAATCACCATGAAAGTTTTTTTTTTTCTTTAAGATTGTAAGATTGAAATTATTGATGTGTCTGTTTCCTCCCCTTTCCTGATTTGTCTGTTTGAATTGATGTTGTACTGTTGAATTAAAAACAATAAAAAAGTTCACGAAAAAAAACGTTTTTTTTTTTTTTTATTAGTTTTGTTTGTACCCCTTGTTTTCTTTAAGGGGTAGGTTTAGGTGTAGGATTCGGGTAAGGGGATGGAAAATACAGTTTATACAGTAAAAAATTTTTTTTTCTAATTAACCCTATGGAGACTCCCCATAAACCACATATTCAAGTGTGTGTGTGTGTGTGTGTGTGTGTGTGTGTGTGTGTGTGTGTGTGTGTGTGTGTGTGTGTGTGTGTGTGCACCTAAAATGTAAATGCTGTTAGGCAGAATTTATAAGAAATTTTGTATAAAAAAGAATGACAGAAACTTTTACATACAACGCAGTGCTAGACCAGTGCATTTAGCACCTGGTTTTGCTGGATTGTGGGTGGTTAAATAAGATGCAGGATTTGTGCTGAAATAAAGAAACTGTGGAATGAATTCATCACTTTATGGTATGGTGATGTCAAGCAAAGTGATATTTTTGTTCATCATTCATCAACAATGAAAGCCAATCTGCCTGCTTCGGCTTTAAGTTAATGGCCTTTCTCCCACTTTAAGACAGTTTACTCATCTGTCAAGAGAATAACCATAGCAACATGTCTGAACCATCTGAGTTGATTCACTGGATACAGGGTGAACAGACTTGTTTCCTTATACCCAGTCCTACTTTGGAGTTGCTATTGTGTGCATTTTTTCTGCCTCCTTCTCCCATTTGACAACAAACAGACAGTCTCAGAAATGCCCTAAATTAACATGAAATAACACAAGTTTCTTCTCTCCCACAGCAACATTGATCCCAGAGTTGTTATATCACTTGTCCTCAATCCAAAATCTATTGGCCTTTCAGTGAATGTATAATTTCAATAGCACTACAAGACATGGCACCTCCTGAGACCATCACAGACTAAATTAATACCTCACAGAGTAAGCAATACAGTATACAGGAAATTTTGCCGTTCTATGCGGTTTATATTATACAATGGTCCATTCTAACACTGAGTGTTATTGTTACACTACTTAATATTGTACTGAATTATATGATTAAGATAGTGTGACTCTTAAGTATTGGGTTTTAAGAACAGTGCTTGTTTTCTGCACATCACAGTACGTATAGCAAAGGGCTTTCTTTGCGTAGCCTCCAAATAATATCAGTTAAATGTCACCACTCATGCTAAAACATCTACAAACCTTTGAAAAAAGCCAAGGGCACTCAATAAAAATTTTCATTTTCAATCCTACAACAACTGTAATGGTCATGGACTTTTATGTGTGATTCTTTCTGTTCCTGTACTCCCATCTTGTTTAGTTCCTAGGCTGCATTCAAGTAAATTTTTTTATGCTCTTCACTTGCACACTTCCCTCCATCTCATTCACTCGAATCAATGTCACTGATTACGTTGCATGAGTGCCCACTGCCCACTACTGGCAGAACCCATGGAATGGGCTTAACTGGAACGTCCGAAGCCCTTGATCACTTAGAATCTGAGTTGGTTTATTGTTTACATTTTACAAATTTTTCTTACATTTTACTTAAATTTGTTTGATGCAGCACTCTATATGTATATAGGTATGCTTGAGAAAAAAATAATAATATTTAGATATTATTGAGTTGTTTGGGGTGGGGATAAAATAAACATCACAATTGTGGTGCATTGTAGTCTATGTAGCGGCCTGAAGTGTGCATATGAAGCAGATTCCTTCAAAATTGAGGGGTCAAGGGTCTGTCCATATAAACTTCCCTCGTTCACTTCACGAAGTGGAACGCACCTCAAAATGGCAAGGGCAAGTGCTTAGGGAAGTTTGTGAGTGCGTGTCTAAATGTGGAGTGGAATGCAACCCTATGCTGTGTCTGAAATTGCTCACTCATTCACTAATCCCTATATAGTGTATGGCAGTTTAGTTCACTATATCAGAAAGGAGTGAACAAATAAATAAGTGAACAGATTCGGACAGTTGCAGTTATACATACCTCCGCGTCAGCTTTGTGGTTTCATCGATGGTATATAATTATTATTTTTTTTGTAATACTTTTATGTTCATAATCATTAAATGCTATTAAAATAACGTACTGAGAACAAAAATAAACACACATAAACACGTTATGTATTTATTATTTTTAGTATCTTGACACTCGCTCAAGCAGCGTTTTGAGCTCAGATAAGATGGTTGTAGAGCGTCCTCAGGTGACCGTTAATTTTACATCAGAATACACTACCTGATATTAACGAAAAAATTATCCACCAAATTATCATCATTTTTGTAAGTTAACAATGATGCCATCTCAGTAAATTAGTCAAATATTAAACTGAGTTATTGCCTACATAACATATTTTAATATAAATAATGTAGGAAAAACGTTAAAACAGAAATAATAAAGATGTAAACTTCATCTCTCATTCAAACTCGTTCGCTCTTGCTCTCGCTTCCAGCTCGACGCTACTCCGCATTGGATTGTGGGAAATAGTGCTTCAGCGAGTGTACATCGGTTGTACACTCGAAATCAGAATGAACTGTGGGTAAAAAGTAGTGGACAAATGTAGGGAATTAAGTAGTTCACTCAGAATTCGGACAGCACTACAAAATGCCTAGTTGTTCTAATTGCGTTATTCTGTTCACCTGTGTTCATAAATTAATTTATCATTACCTCTCTACTTTTTGTATAATTATTGCCTGTTCTGTTAAATTCATTGGCTGGTTATTGATGTTTGGTTCTTTTGTGTTTGTGCTACCCTCTACTCTTGGATTACTTGAGTCTATTCTCTGTGGGTTTATTATTAAAGACTGTTTTCTTGGATTACCCCTTTGTCGTGTGCTCTTTAAAGCACTGCATGTAACAACTTGTGGTCTAATTAAATTTAGTCGATCTCCCCCTCTGTTCTTGAGCTTCACAACCTTAAAATCACATTAATAGACCAAAAAGTAATGTCATTTCTTCTGACTCTGCCTCCTTTGAATTGCTAATGTTTTATCTGCTTATATGCATGTAGTATGAGAAAGATCTGCACTTGTATAACCTAAATGGGTCCTCACATCTAGAACCCAAACAACCTGATCTGGTAACCATACAGAATTTTCAACTAAAGTGAGATATGCAGACAAGAACTGGGAAGTTGAGGAAGAGCTGTCAAAAACTTAAAAAATAAAAGGTTGCACTGCCACATCAAGCCAGCTGTCCACTGAATTATGGATGTATCTTGGCTCCAGACTTTGCATCTGACTACCTAATCAACACAATTTAAATGATGTGATCTGTGACATTAGTTGCATTTTAATTATCTGACATACCCCTTGTTACCAACCCAAAACTAAAGACAACATTTATTTATAGAAGTGCTTCATTCATAAGCAATGGATCTTTAAAATCTTTTTGCCACTGTAAAAATAACCATAAAAACCATACAAATAATTATTTTCCCCTTTCACTCAGACCACCTACCTCCATTCTGGTATGCCTAATTTTCAAGATCCAATCAAATCTCTGTGAACAAAATCAAATTTTGCTCTACTTCTCATTAACTATCCTTTTTCACTTAGAAATACATATTACTGAGAGAAAAAAAAGTAATAACAAATAAGGTTGCAAATGTTATAACATGGTGACATGGAAACTTTCAAAGAAAAGTTTGGCTAAAGAAAAACAAACACAGCAAAGCAATCATTAAACATAAATAAATAAAAAAGAAAATTGCATGTAATAGCCAAAGCAAATACCTATTAATCAACTAAGTGACATTTCAGTTCAGTTAGGGTGTTTTGAGTCAACAAGGGTCTGTTTTACTAACAAAGCTCTCCTTTAGCCCCTGCTAAATCACTGTTCTCTCAAGACCTCGAATGTCACATTTGCATGTGAGACCTGAGGCTAGACAGCTTCATCACGTCTTATAGTTGACAACAACTCTTTTGGCTGTAACTGTACCTGTCTTGGATGATCAAACAGCAATTTCAAAGCTATAGTGTGTGAAAATTAATTGATATCCCTGACATTTGAAGATGTGTGTGCCTTTTTCAGATGACATCAGATACAAACCTTCTGTCTATCTGCATTCAATGTCAGCTCATCATTATCGACAATAAATCTCATGTCAACTAAAAAGAAAAGTAATTTTATTGGCAGAACAAGTTATTTCCTTAAAAAAGGATACTTGTTTTGAATGTTTTGAATGTGCATGTACTTAAAAAATAAAATAAAAAAATAAAAATATACTTTGAAAATTTCATAACTCTATTTCTTAATATAAAGGTTACAAAGTGCACTTTGCAATAATGTTGCATTTTAACAATCATTTGTTGTGCTTTAAAGAAGTACACTTATTTAAATGTGTAGACTAACATTCTAAAGCACATGAAAAATAAAATATTAATAAATAAATAAATAAACATTTGGCAGACGCTTTTATCCAAAGTGACTTACAATGCATTCAGGCTATACATTTTTATTTATTTTTTATCAGTATGTACATTTTACTAATGTGTTATATTAGTATATTTTTTATTTTCTAAATTGCAACTTCATTATTACATGTGTGTAAATTCCAATATACATACAAACATACATGACAGTTTCAACAGAAATTAAATGTATATTATATTTTTATTTATATTATAGTATATTTTAGTTTGCCATAAATGCTATGGACAGTACATTCTAACCAAATTTCAAAGATAATCAAAATAATTATTAATTTACATATAAAAACTGAAAGTATGCTGACACGGCTTACTTCAACATTGCAAAATAAGGTGCATATCCACATCCAGAAATTTGCAAAGTAATGGTTCATAATCAACAGTGATCATATTGGACAGTGCCATTTCTAGGCATAGGCAAGATAAGAGGTTGCCTAGGACGCCACCAGCTGAAGGGTCACAAATGAGTGCTCGTACTGGCACTACATTTAGCAAGGTTGTGATAAAGTGTGGCACTGTCACCTTGAAATACGCCTGCACTAGATCCTTGTTCTGTGGCTGTGTGTACGCAATGCAAACAAATTTGAATGTGACAAGAAACTGGTGTCTGAAAAGAATATATATATAAAATCCATATGGGGGGGGCAATAGGGATTTCCCCTAGGGTGTCAAATTGACTAGAAACAGTCCTGATATCGGAGCACCATTTATTTTTTTAAATGACAATCACAAAACAGCACAGAAGATAACAACAGATGTATTGCCCTCTTGTAATCTGTTATTGATGTGTAGCTACTTTGGGCGCTTAAACCCATGATGTATTTTCCAAAGCCCCTGAACTTTTTTAAGATTCACTCACATAATAATATAAAGGTTTAACTATAAATTATTCTAGTGGTAATGAATGTGACCATGTAAATATATATTTTAAGGGAACATTAAATAAAAAAAATTCAGTAAATACAGGATATTTAAGTTACTGATGCATTTAACTTTTTTTCTAACCCTAGCAATAGCCCTGATGTGGCATGTCTTTTTAGAAGCTGTGCTGCATCTAAATAATGATGGATGAATCTTGTTATTGAAGTTTCAGTATTATACTATTACTCTTCTGCCCTACAAAGCAAAAAGGCAGTAACTACGCAGAGTTCAGAACTGAGAAAAATGACTTAAAAGTTATCCTGTCATCCAGCCTAAGTAGTTAGTTACTGTACAAACAACTACTATTTTTCTCCAAAACGACACACATTTCAGATAAGATGTTTTGTCACATAACAAAGGATGCCTTGAATGTCATGAAAATGACAATAACAAATTTTTGACCAAAAATGCAGTTACTGCCTTTTTGCTTTGTAGGGCAGTATTATTATACGACTATTAATAATAGTATTATTATTATTATTATTATTATTATTATTATTATTATTATTATTATTATTATTATTATTTTCTTCTTCTTCTTCTTTCTTCTTCATATATTTAAATAGCTTTGGTTCCTATAAAAACAATGTGCAACCTGAAAGAAACTGAATTTAAACTACAAAGGGCTCAGAGTCCACTTTAAATTCCATGTACAAATGAATGCGAATACTTCAAATAATAAATAAAAAAATCACTGAAAAGGGCTTGGAGCTCTTAATTATGCTCTCCAACAACACCAGATTGGTCCATTTAACACACAGAAGCATGCCCCACTCCTTCCTAGATACAGTATGCCCAAGGTCCAAACACCATAGTCTCACAAAACCCTCTGGGAAACATGCATATCTATAAAAAACTACCATATAGTTTGACATCAACAATGTAAGTTGGGCTCAGAGGATTATACAGTATAACCTGCATTCTTATAACATGAAGCATTCCATTTAACTAAGTTTTGAAGCAAGGGAATTGTGAATATTGATTGATTGATTGATTGATTGATTGATTGATTGATTTTTTTTTTTTGTGTGACTCATACAATACAGATTTTTGTTGAGTGCTTGAAAGAATATTCACTATAAGAAGATCCCAAAATTGTCAGGCTATGATCAGGCTTCAACATCCTTTTGGATAAAATAAAATAAAATAAAATAAAATAAAATAAAATAAAATAAAATAAAATAAAATAAAATAAAATAAAATAAAATAAAATAAAATAAAATAAAATAAAATAAAATAAAATAAAATAAAACAAAACAAAACAAAACAAAACAAAACCTTTGTGGAAAAATGCTACTCCAAAAACTAATTTGCAACTAATGAGCAAATTATAAACTTTACATGTTTTCTACTATTTTGCACATCATGGCTGATAAAACTAGATTAATTAATGCCTGTCCCTGAAAACTCGCCACATACCTTTGAACCTGGAATTGCAGCAGACATTGTCATTCACTTTGATGGCACAGCTGTGACAAAACTAATGATTCTTTCACAGGCTCTGGAAGCAGTGGAAGTGCCTGCAGAATCACTAATTATTCTGATAAAACATGTCCTCCAAAATATTGACCATAATGCAATACAGAAAGTAACCTTTGAATTGAAGTTTACAGACAAAAAGAGGTACGGTCGTAGTAAATGTGCTCATTTGCACAAGCACATCAGCAGTGAGGTAATAGAGATGAGCGGGCCATGAGACTGCATTTTCCTGTAATATTTCAGTACATGGTATATGCGAGGATTTGTTACTATCTATCTATCTATCTATCTATCTATCTATCTATCTATCTATCTATCTATATATATATATATATAGTACAGACCAAAAGTTTGGAAACATTACTATTTTTTATGTTTTTGAAGAAGTTTCTTCTGCTCATCAAGCCTGCATTTATTTGATCAAAAATACAGAAAAAAAATGTAATATTGTAATATATTATTACAATTTAAAATAATTGTTTTTAAATTTATTATACTTTAAATTATCATTTATTTCTATGATGCAAAGCTGAATTTTTAGGATCATTATCACATAATGATCCTTTAGAACCTTTAGAAATTTATAATATATAATATAATATTATAATAATATATCTAATATGATGATTCATTATCAAAGTTGGAAACAAAAAAAAAGATGCTATGTTTTTAAAATATAAATATTTTGTAATAACAATATACACTACTGGTCAGTAATTTGGGGTCAGTATTTTTTTTTCTTTCTTTTGTAAAATAAAATCAATACTTTTATTCAGCAAGGATGTGTTAAATTGAAAAAAGTGATAGTAAAGAAAATATATTATTAGAATATATATTATTAGAATTTTTTTTTTTTTTTTAATAAATGCAGTTCTTTTTAACATTTTATTCATCAAATATATTAGACAGCAGAACTGTTTCCAACACTCATAATAAATCAGAATATCAGAATGTTTTCTAAATGATCATGTGATAGACTCGATGTTACATGTGACACTGAGGGCTGGAGTAATGATGCTGAAAATTCAGCTTTGCATCACAGGATGTTAAGTATATTCAAATAGTTATTATTTTAACTACTATTATTACTACTATATAACTACCATATACTATATACTACTATATAACTACTATATCAACTATTATTTTTAAGTTGTAATAATATTTCACAATATTACTGTTTTTTCTGTATTTTTGATCAAATAAATGCAGGCTTGATTAGCAGAAGAAACTTCTTTCAAAAACATTAAAAATAGAAATGTTTCCAAACTTTTGGTCTGTCCTGTATATATATATAGTTTATAATGCAGGTTTATATTATAATGTGTTGATTTGTAATCTGCAATCAGGTTTGCTATAGCTGCGATCTCATGTGAGTGACAAGTTACTGGGTTACTGGAGAGGAGGCATTATTCACTTGGTAATTCTGACGTTACGCTCACTTTTTCTGGGTCCAAATGCTTTCTGAGATGTCAAAAGTAAAAGGGTCCTTTTGCCCGCGTAGTTAGGGGCGTGATCAGCAAAACAAATACATGAATCGTGTATTAAAGTAAGCTTTACAACTTAAAATAATTGTAGCTACGACATTAGGATGACTGTTCTTATATATATATTTATATATAAATATATATATATATATATATATATATATATAAGATATACATAAATAAGATATATATATAAGATCCAGTAAAGTTTGCAATGCATTTGCATTTAACAGCCTGAATGTATAAATCTCCATAGCCTAAAATTTACAAATGCCATATCGTAAACATCTTATGTTTTTTGCGCAAATTCTCACTTTTAAACATCGCATTGTGGCTCAATGAAACGCTATAGCCTAGCAATGTTAAATTTGATTCAGACGAATTGCAAAGTCAATCTACTAGCAGACTATAAAAACCCGTAGAACCTCTTATGTGTACTGGTGAACTACCAGATACGGTTAGGAACAACCATTCGACTACAGGCGATCCATAGGCCTGTTTTTACCAACACACCGACTCTGAAAAAAGTTTATACCAACACGCCTGTGTGACGCAAAATACAACCCCCGGAGTCTCCTTTTACATGTAAATATCTCAAGATATAAAATAAAATAATGAACCGCGTTTTCTTCCGACCCTGCTACTTTAAGTCTGACATTTTGACGAATTAAAATAAACAAATTAATATATATATATATATATATATATGCCGTATGCAAGTTTTGATTTGGCTTAAACGCAAAGTCAACGTCCACCTAAATTCAAGGTCTAAAGGACTATTGTAGACATACCCAAGAAAAGTCATATTCCTGAAGGGGATAATGGCAATGGCACCCAGCTTATAAAACAGACTTTCAACTTACCGTGAGCTGCGGCAACAAAACCTGCGAAAAGCAGCAGGATCTGCTTCAGTGTGCCCATCGTGTCCGCTGTAATTCCACACAGCGCCACGGTGTCTTGCGATTTATTTTCTCCGATCACAGTAATGCATAGAGATCCAGCTTTGGCAAGAACATCTGACGCCTATGGCACACGGATTCATCTATATTAGCTCTCATATCACCGATAATGTCCAATGCAGAGACGAGACAAAAACTGAGGACCAAAACTGATTCCCTCGGTCCAAACAGTAGCGATAGAATGGAGCGATGAGGCAGTCTGCATCTAGAGGAAGGCGCTGGACTCAACCATATGAGATATACAGGGGAATATGGATGGAGATCTACAGTCTGCAGACTCTTGTGGGTCCACATAAAAATATCAAGTCATAAAGTCGCTTTTAAGGCAGCCATATTATTTAACAGGAACGATCAGAAGGAAAGCCTGCAACCAAAGAAAAAAGTAGATGTCTAATAGACTTTCTAATTCGAAATCTAATTTTCTTGAATCCAACATATGTTTTATATAAAACATTCTTATAGAAAGCTTCCATGTGTAGTATGATTCTCAGTGTAGAGCATCCAGTCCAAATGTATATAAAGAAAATATTTTTCGAATTTAAAAACTCATCGCGAATAAATGACTGAAAAAAAAAATTAAAACCTTGACAAATATTACTCCAAATGGGTTTCATTTGACGGTAGATATTATTCCAATACAAAACAAGGAGAGTTGTGATACATATTCCACCATATCCAATATAAATCAAGAATGAAATAAGCATGTACTTCGAATATCCAATTAATCCTGTAAGATTCTATTTATTTAGGAGTCGTGTTCTGTTTAAGTTTGGTTTCACATTTCGACAAATTCTAATAAGAGTCATGTACGCATTTCCTTTAGGATCTAGGACTGACACATTTAAAGCAACACCACTGACTTGCAAAATGCAGGGCAACATAATTAATACGTAGCAACAGTTTTAAGGATCTAAGTTTTAGTATGAGCATGACATTCGGCGATATTTCTTTCTCTGGTATGTGGATGTATGTGTCTTGATGACAACTGTTAACGCAAACTTATTACATAAATAATTAGTTAAATATAAAACGCAGCTCATTATTCTTACTGCAGCACCCGCTTTCGATTCAATATAACGCACACGTTCAAACTCACAAGTCCTCTGGTAAAGAGTACCGCACACTTCATGAAACGACAGCCCTCGTCTCACAGTTACCTATGATAATGGCCGCAAAATGCGTTGGTCCGAGGGCTTTGAGAGCGAGGCACAGTCTCGGGTTGATTTAAAAATGTGGCTACGCTGCCATCTACTGAGCCTGGACAGTCAGATTAATAAACTGAAACTGACTGTGGATTTGCATATTGAGAGACGCAATTTAATTTATTTGAGAAAAATAAAAAAGCAGCATAACAATCGGATTCAAAATTTTAGGATTTTAGGAATTTTAGGGAATTTCAGTATGTCTTAGTAATCGTTATGCCTACTTTGTTGTATTAGTCCTGATTGTCAGGCTTTAGGATGATTTGAAAATATTCTTCAATGGGAGCAAAAAAGGTTCTGCATAGGAAGGGTTCACATGCTCAGTGTCACAAATCTAATTATTGGAATAGTGGAAAACCTTTATTTTATTTTATTTAATTAATTTATTTTATTGTGTGTGTGTGTGTGTGTGTCCATTCTTATTCCAAATTGCTTATATATATATTATATTGCTTATATGCTTAAGTACTTTAACATCTATATGTTGACCAGTGGCGCTGTCCATAATGTGGTGCTGAAACAGTGCTGTCCTTGATTCTGTTAAAGGAAAATAATATCCCCCGTGCCTTCTGTGAAGGACACATTTTGCACCACCTGTTCCAGATCTTTTTCTTTTTCTTTTTCTTTTTCTTTTTCTTTTTCTTTTTCTTTTTATAGCAGAGTCCTGAGATTCTGGTTTAGAACTGATAAAATTAGAAAGAACAAATAACACTTCAGCTTTTGGCTAGTTTTGAAGAATGCGCAGGCTTTGATCTAAATATATTCAGGTTTGTCAATGGAATCAGAGGAGTGTTTAGAGCTTTGAGAGCCCTCAGCAAGTGCCCCCCCCCCCCCCCCCATGCTGATGTAAGTTGGTTTGTGTTTCCCTAGTGAAAAAGGCATATACATTGTATGTAGAGTTATTTTGTAAGTATACTAAAAATACATTTCCAAGTGCTATTTGAAAATGCCCCGTGATTGTGCTAATTTGATGCTCCCCACTAATACACACTAAAATAAAGTAAAATGTATCTTACAGATTTTTTTTTCTCTCGCTTGACTGAAGTCAGTGATAATGTTATTTGATCATGTAAATGTTCTTTGCTTGCTTTTTGTGTATAATTTAATCACTGTTTGAATAACCATGGAAATGAAAACATTAAAATTAGTAACTTTAAAAACTGAATTTTTTAATTAAATTGTAATCAATTTAAGTACAGATTCAGTCGTATTATATATATAATACGGCCATATATATATATATATATATATATGGACACAAAGAATCTTCTTTTTAAATCCCAGTGGGGAAAAAATGAATTGAAAAAAAATAAATACTTTCAGAACCAGCGCAGTGGAAAAAGAGGGCAAGCACTGTCACGCCTCTGGACTCATTATGTTGTGTTTTCCCTCCATGTGTTCCACGTCCCATGTTTATTGTGTCATTATGTTCAGATGTGTCATGTCATTACCCTCATTGACGTTCAACTTATAAGTTGCATTCAGTTCAGTGTTTGGTTGTCCGGTTTTGTCGATGTGCACATGTGTTTCTGTCTTCTCCCTATGGATTACCCCATGTGGATTATTAAAGAATTTGTATCATCACTTTCTCCATTACGTGCTTCTTTCACGCTCCACACCGTGACAAGGCTGGACCATGAAAACGTAAAGCAGCGTGTTTCCCCGCATTTTGTTTTTGAATTTTTATAAGTTTTTGTTTCATGTTATGGATGGTCCTGCCGCCTAACTCCTGCTGGAGCAGAGGAGCCTTTCACTCGAGGATTGTATGAAACTATTAGTGGAAATCGCCAACCATACCCACTACCCGGATTACTGCCTTTGCACTTCCTACAAAACCAGCCTGAATGACAAGTGCAGAGCACAGTTGACCGGAGATGGTCCTCAGGGCAATTTTGCCGTCTTTGTGGAGTGGGTGCTGGTGTCCTGTGGATCGCATCTGACTGTGGACATCACAAACGACAACATCCTCAATCCGGACCCAGTGTCCAGCCTACCATCTCCCCACTACGTGGATCCAAAGCCTGAGCCCACTGCTGACAGAGAGCCAGAGCCCTCCGCGACCAAGAGCCATCAGCATGGCGACAGAGCTGAGGGAAGCTCCGCCCACTGAACTATGGCTGAGCCGCTCTCTGTGGACAGTAATAAGGATCTGATTAATCTTGATATATACAATGCAATTAAATTCAGTTAACTTAAAGTTTATTTGTATAGTGCTTTTTACAATACAAATCATTGCAAAGCAACTTTAAAGAAAATGTAGTTACTGCCTGCCTGGACCTAGATGTCTGTCTGGATTTCCCACCCACCCTCCCTCTCCTGCCTTCTCCTGTCATCTCTGGTTGTCCATCTCCACCACTGTCACTTGTGAGCCCCTTTGCAGCGGGTCTGCCACTTTCCATCGGCGTCATGGCTGGAGGATGCCTTGTCTTCGCGTCCAACTTCTGAGTCCCACAGTCCACATCAGCCCTTCGACACAGTGGCCTTAACAAGGATCCTAGCTCCCTCCTCTCCACCGTGGCCCGACAGTCCACCAGCTTCGCCGGGCTCCCTCGTCCCCTCCAACTCTGTCTTGGTGTGTCGTTGACCATCCGCTGCCTTGGGACTCCACTCCTCTGGCTTCACCTCATCCCTCTATCCCTCTGGTTCTTTCAGGCTCCCCCTGCACCCGGCTCCACTTCAGTCCTTGGTTGCCCTGGTTCGACCGCGGGTTTCTGGATCCCTGTCTCCAACAGCGCCATCCCTGGTTGCCAGTGCCATCTGCTCCCTCCAGATCCTCAGTGTTGCCCTGGCTCATCGGCTCTCTATCTCCGCCTCGGGCTCCTCCTCCACCTGTTCCGCCACCATCAGTCGGCCCCGTGGACTCGTCGGCCCTTCCTCCACCATAGTTCTTCCCACCATCAGCTCCACCGTAGGCTGCCATCATGGCTGTGGCTCCTCCTGCTCTGGGTTCCTCCTAGCTCCTCCCTCTGTGGTCTCTGTCTGCTGGCCCCCTCCCGGGGGTCTGACCTCCACCGGAACCTCCTTCTTGGTTTCCACCCAATCCCCCCCCCCCCCCTTCTGTTGTTCCACGGTCGCACCTTCCGGGTGGAAGGAGTAATGCCACACCCCTGGACTCATTATGTTGTGTTTCCCCTCCATGTGTTCCGTGTCCCATGTTTCTATATCATTATGTTCAGGTGTGTCTTCTCATTACCCCCATTAATGTTCGCCTTATAAGTTTTCATTCAGTTCAGTTTGGTTGTCTGGTCTCGTCGATGTGTACATGGGTTTCTGCCTTCTCCCTATGGATTATCCCTATGTCGATTAGTAAAGACTTTGTATCATCATCTTCCTCATTACATGCTTCTCTCCAACACCACACCATGAAAATAACATTCTATTGTAGCATGTTTAATGTGAAAACAAAGTATGACTATAGCAAACTAATATAGTCATAAATGGATAATCATAAATGTATATTATTAATCAATGAACTTTTTATTTTGAATTAAAATTGACAGCACAGCATTAAGACATTGCTTTATTTTATATTATATTTTGTTGTTACTGTCGCCAGCTGGAGTTCCCATGAGCTCTGATAGAGAGCACCGCTTCAGTACCATTCAACCCAGACTTCATATCCCAGGTTTCCTTCTGCCCAGGAACTCATTATCAGTTCATACCTGTTTCTCATCAGGAGGACTATTTAAGTTGCACATGCATGCATGCACACACACATGTATACATAAACATACATATCGTTGAGTATTTTATGCCTATTATTAGTCTATAATGTATCCCAGTTTCAGAGGTGTCAAGTAATGAAATACAAATACTTTGTTACCTTACTTAAGTAGAAATTTGGGGTATATATACTTTACTTGAGTAATTATTTTTCAGCCGACTTTTTACTTCTACTCCTTACATTTGCACGCATGTATCTGTACTTTCTACTCCTTAAATTTTAAAAATAGCTTCGTTACTGCTATTTCATTTCGGCTTGTCATCATTCAAAAAAAAAAAAACCTATCCAGATGAATCGCGCCATCAGGATGGAGTGAATTTGATTGTGGTTGGATGAGAAGTATAAACATATACCATTCCGAAACCCTATTGGTTTGTACGCGATCCATCGCACCTGTACATGACACAAATCACATCACACTCCAGCAAGGATATAGCCAGTTTTGGGTTCGTTTATCAAAAAATATATATTTCTTAAAAGTAGGGTTGGGTATGGAACTGGTATCCGATCGCCTCAGAGTCAGTCCCCTTAAATGTCATATGAAACCGGCGTCAGACCGGTCTCCTCCCGGTCTTTCAGCGCGCTCTTCAATCCGCACACATACTTTAATTACACTTATTTTAATATACTTAATTTAATCATACGTACTTTATACATACACTACTGTGCAAAAGTCTTAGGCACGTTAGTATTTTCACTTAAAAGAATGGTGTTCGGCCAGTTATTTATATATTTTGCTGTAGTGTGTCAGTAGAAAATATCAGTTTACATTTCCAAACATTCATTTTGCCATTAGATTCGGGTGCCTTGGAGTTCTTGTCTTCAGAGATTTATTATCCCACAACCAAAGAGCACCGAGACTTTATACCCCATGCAGCACTTTTGTTTTTGCATTACTTTGATTCATTTTGCCGTTGTCAGACTGCTTGTGCATTCAAAATCGCACTAAATTATTATTAAAATTATTGACAAACTAATATTTCCTACTGACACACTACAGCAAAAGATATAAATAACTGGCTTAAAACCCTTTTTTGGGGAGAAAATACTAATGTGGCTAAGACTTTTGCACAGTACTGTATTTTAGAAACGACATTGTTGCTACTTTATAAAGAATGACCATACAGTAATTCACAGAACTGATTAAAGACAGTGACAGACAGCACTCATCTTAGCTAAATATCAGAGTGAGTGACAGAGATACAGTAGAAACATTATGTGTGGTTTTGTATTAAATAATGACCCAGATTGTGAAATACAATTATTAGCCTTAGATTAAGGGAAGCACAACTTGGGAAATGAGAGCATCCAAGGTGAAAGCTATGAATTTATTTTAAATATTTGTAATGTTCTTTAATGTTATCCATATTTTTTTTTTGTGGTTATTTTTTCTTAAAGTATCGGTTCAGGCACTGTTTTGGCGGTGGTACCGTTTTAAAAGTATCAAAAAGGCACTGGATCCTACTTAAAAGTTATTATTTCTCACTGGCTCATTTACCAAATGGGTGCTTTCTCTTCGTCCTCCACAAATTAAGCTACTGTAATTTATTAACTTATTAACATTAGATGGAGTGCCAATTAATACAATTTCAGTTTTGGAACAATTTAGTCTCAGTGTTGGCAGGTTGTAGGTGGGGGGAGTGAATGAACAGTGCTCTCTTCCACCATCAATACCCATGGCTGAAGTGTCCTTGAGCAAGGCACTGAACCCCCAGTTGCTTCCTGGGTGCTGGATATATAGCTGCCCACTGCTCCAGGTGTGTGTTCACTTCTCACTGCTGCATGTGTGCACTTGGATGGGTTAAATAAGAGCACCAATTTTAAGTATGGGTTACCATACTTGGCAAATGTCATGACTTTCAGTTTCACATCGACAATGGCGGTAATGTGGGGTACAATAACAGACAAACAGTTTTTCAGTACAGTAGTAGGGAAAGGATCCAGTATACAATTAGTTGAATTGATTGACAAAATAAGTTTAGAAATAAAATAAGAATCTACAACATTAAAACTGGAGAAGACATAGTCAGAGAAATTTGGAGGATGCAACTCAACATTCAGAAACAAGATCACTGACAATAGAATTATACATATTCTCAATTTTAGATTAAAAGTAATTGAGAAACTTATTGCACTGCTCAGTTGTGGAACAGTTAATGTTACTTGGAGGGTTAATACGATTATTAACTGTTCTAACTTTGTGATTAGAGGTGTCTAATAATTGTAGAATAATATGCCATTTTGCAGCTTTAAGAGCATTATGGTATTTAATATGATGCTGATCAAACATTGTTTTATGAACTGTAAGACCGTTTCTCTTCTCTAACTGTCTGCCTTGAGCTTTCATACAACGTAACTCAGATGTATACCATTGAGATGATCTCTTGAAAGAAACAACACGTTTTTTCAGGGGGCAGCCTCATCCACAATGATAAAAATGTAGTGTTATATTGGTCACCTCAGGCCACAACCGGTAAGTCACCAATAGTAAGACTAAGATGGTCAATATCAATATCCCTAATTTTCCTAAAACAGATAACACGTTCTTTCACAGTCTGCAAGGAAGGAGGAATCAAACTGAATGTGAGGAGCTTGTGGTCACTTATACAAACATCAGTGCATTCAAGTTGTTCAAAGATTACTCCTGAAGTGCAAACCAGATCTAATGTGTGACCGTGTTTATGGGTTGGAAAGTTAACATTCTATATCTAGTCAAATCTGAGAAAAACACAACGTTAGGTTTGGGAGGATTATAAATATTTAAAACCAAAACTGGTGAGAGACCATTCAGTTTAATGTCAAGCATTCAAAAGATTAAAAACAAGGCAAAGTAACATCAGCAACATCCGATCGATGAATGACTGCAAGACCACCACCCAGTGGAACGAGGCCAATCTATGTGTAGCCAGGCAGATCACACATATTTAGATAAATGCTTTCTGATGCCACTTTTCAATCAGAAAAGGCAGAAAAATTCAAGTTCTTTATCCACAAAAATGTCGCAGATGGAAGCTGCTTTGTTGTTTATAGAGTGCTACCTGCCCTGACTATTGCCTGTTTATGCATTATTCATTTGGATTACCTTGGATGTTGCTGTTTGCTGGTATTTTGACCCTGACTGTTTATAGGACTGATTCAAATTTTTTATATAATTAATTACATGATTTGTGTCTGTGAATTATTCCAGCATCATGGGGCTGGGGGAGCATGGCTATGGTGTTATGCCTCGGGTAGACTAGACACTTGTAAATATCCATCTCCCGAGTCTGAATCCTCCCTCAAGGACCCAGCATTACCTACCAAGCCGCTTAGAATTCATGGCTGTGTTGCAGGCTTACCAAGCTGACCTGCTAATGGATATTGATGAGGATGAGGAGGCCAGGTCTGACAACATTAAAGAGCTTTGTCGGATTGCAGATTTGTCTCTCTGGGCCACAAAAGAGACCACCAGAAATCTCTGGTTGAATCAAAGAAAAGGACAGGTTCTTCCTGCTGGACACACCGCTTGCACCTACTGGCCTGTAAAATTACAAACGAGAGTTGTAATTTTAAAGCACAGTAGGACAAGTCTTAATTAACCCAAAACCTAAGCACTGGACATTCGCATTAGAAACACCAAGGGGTTATGATCAGACAGTATAGACGGTAATAGTACTAGGACTTCCACCCAAACACACTTCAAAATGCTAAAGTATTTGCAATTAAGCTAATACCACTTTCTCAATTGAGCTATCATTTTGTTGGCTCTTAGAAAACTTCTAAGAGGAAAAAAAAGATACAGGATGCTCAATTCCAGCTTGATCTTCTTGCAGCAGGACTGCTACAGCTCTGGTAGCACTGGCATCCACCTGTAACTTGAAAGGTGACGTGAAAACAGGAGACGTTCACAGAAAATCTTTAGCAGCATTAAAAGCACTCATACATTCTGAAGTGCACACAAATTTCCTAGGTGTACTGAAGGTCAGTAAGAGGTAAAACAATAGTAGCAAAGTTTATGCAGAAACCCTGGTAGTATCCAGCCATTCCTAAGAAGTGCCAGAACTCACAGTTGTTAGTTGGGGTGGGGAACTCAACAATTGCACAAAGGCTTGTGTCAACAGCCTTAGCAAATTCACATTTGGCTAGATTCAAGGTTAGAGAAGAAATAACCAACTCAATGTGCGGATGTTGTAGGGTGGGGTGTCCACAAGATGTCAGAGGACCCTGTTATCAACAGCTGTGAGGACTGTGAGAAGCTGCTGATGTCAACAAATGATACAGACCACAATTATCATATTACACATGAAGCTGACCATTTCTGCAACATTTTGTTCATACCTTTAAATTAATTACATTTTACAAATATTGAGGTTCTTAGGAGAAACCTGATATTTAATTAATGCTTAAAAGGGTCCTATAATGCTTTTTCATTTTTTCAACTTTAGTTAGTCTGTAATGTTGCCGTTTCAGCAAAAGATCAGCAAAGTTACAAAGCTCAAAGTCCACTTCAAAAGGAGATATTTTATTTAAAGGAAACCACTTTTTTTTTTAAACTACAACGAACGACTTGTTTGGACTATAACTCATCACAAATCCTGGAAAATATATCACAAATACCGTTGACTGGGATAAGACCTGGTTGAGCTGCACTAGATAAGGTAACGAGTGTTATCACTATGTTGGAGACTAGTGATGCGCGGGTCAGGTTTTTTTCCAACCGGGTTTTTTTATTAAATTATTTGGCCTGAACCAGCCCACCCTGCACCACTGTATCTATTTTTACAACCCACCCCAGCCCACATACGCGACCATTACATAGATATAAGCTACTAGGCATTGTAATGTAAATGAAAACATTTCCTTTATTTCAACCTGAAAGTGCTTGGAAACATCAACCTGAAAACTGGCAACAACATATGATTATGAATATAAACCATAAATCAGGTCATAATAACATTTACAAAGCAGCATTTATATTCATCTAATAGTCGAAACAATTTTTTATTTCAGATTTGTGCAGGCCTACAGTTTACAGCCTACGCTACATAACCACTCAACTTTTGTTTTATTTAACACATGGAAATGTTCATTTAGCATTTTTACATTCGCTGTGTCAAAAAAGAATGGAATCCACTGTACCGGGATTTAATCTAATTGACCTAGACACCAGCACCCGGCCAGCAGAGCTAAATGTGCGCTCACTTAATGCGCGTATGCCTGGGATACAGAGAATAATTTCTGACACCTTGGCAAGCACAGGAAAGGCGATTGTATTGTAACCTTATCAAAGAACTTAATAAAATATGAAAATAGATATTCCAAATATTTAATATAGACTATAGGGAAATGCATTTAAATTTTGTATTTAATGACCCACCCCAACCCGACCCGCGGGTTACACGCTAGCTTTCCCAAGGCAGGCGAACTTAGAGTGGTTAAAATCATTTCGATGAAATATTTACACTGAAGCTCACAGGAGGCTATTGGAAGGGGCATGGCGTTTCCCGACCAGATGAGTGGTGCCAATCACAACACATACTGGCCTATCTAAGCAATCACACCACATTTTGAATTTCAGAAGGTCTTCATTTAATACAGGAACTATACATGCCAGACTGGGGTAAGAGGTGTTGTAATAAT